>NW_024396730.1:101774-170679 GCF_004115215.2 Ornithorhynchus anatinus | reverse complement strand
TGGTTTTGTGCTGCTATTACAGATGGGCGTTGGGGTCTCCTCCTCCTGTTCTATACCCACAGGATCTCTGCCAGCCTGAAGCTCAGCTCCTCCGACTTGATCCTCTTCCACTTGGCCCTGTCCAATGCCATAGTACTTCCTACCAGGGGATTGCCTGAGATCTTGTCAGCTTGGGGACTGAGGAATTTCCTGAGCAATGTTGGCTGTAAAATCCTCATATATCTGTACAGAGTGGGCCAGAGTCTGGCCATCTGCAACACCTGCCGCCTGAGTGTGGTCCAGGCCATCACCATCAGCCCCAGGACACCCCAGTGGGTGACTCTCAAAGCCAGGTTGCCCCAGTGCATCATCCCCTCCTGCCTTCTGTCCTGGGGCCTCAGCCTGCTCACTGATTTCTGATGCCATCATGAATGTTTCAGGCCCCCAGAATGGCAGCAGTGTTCAACTCTTGCTGGACCAAAAATATTGCTCCAAAGTCAGCATCAGTGCAGAAACCACCCTGCTCATAGCCATCGTGCTCTTCCTCTGTCACGCATTCTTTGTGGTGCTCATGAGCTTGGTCAGCAGCTACATGGTGTTTATTCTGCACAGGCACCACCGGCAGGTCCAACACCTCCACATGCCCAGAAGGTCCTCCAGGGCAATGCCTGAGGTCAGGGTGGCCAAGAGTGTTGTGACCCTGGTCACCCTCTATGTCCTCCTCTATGGGAGGCAGACCATCATGCTCAGTGTCTTACTAAACATGAAAGAGAAGTCCTCTCTGCTGGTGAACAGCCACATGGTGTTGGCTTTCACCTTCTCAGCCGTGAGTCCGTTCTTGATAATTCAGGGTGACAGGAGAATGAGGACATTTTGGAAACGGGACACTCCTATTTCCAACCTGAATCCCTCTTAGGGTACGTACCAGAAAAGCTGCCTCCCCTTGATAATACTGGTAATAATAATTGTGGTATTTGTGAAGCACTTTTCTTCTGTGTGAAACTCTGTCCTGAGCGCTAGTATATTAATAATAATGATGGAATTTGTTACAAGGTTACTATGCGTCAAACACAGCTTAAAGCGAAGGGTAGATACAGTTTGGACACAGTCTTCATCCCAAATGGAGTTCACAGTCTTAATCCCCATTTTACTGATGAGTTAACTGAGGCACAGAGAAATGAAGCGACTTGCCCAAGGTCATACAGCTGACAAGTGGCAGAGCTGGGATTTGAACACAGGTCCTTCTGTTTCCCAAGGCCTGTGCTGTATCCCCTAGGCCACACTGCTCCCTACAACAAGTGCATGTCTATTAGGTGGGACATCCGCCTGTGAACTCCATGTGGGATAAGAACTAAGGCGGAGGAGGACAAGCATTGAGTCCCCTTTCTACAGCTGAGGAAAGTGTAGCACAGAGAATTAAGTGACTTGCCCGAGATCACACAGCAAGGAATTTGCAGAGCTGGGATTGGAATGCAGATCCTCTGACTCCCAGCCGGGCTCTTTCTGCTAGGCCCACGATAATTCTCACTCAGAGAAGATGACCAGGTGTCCCAATTTGGACAGCACCATATCTAAGGTCGGCCCTCTGTCCCCAAATACCTAAAGCAGGGCTTAGTAAGGGTAATGGCTGCAGCTGAGATCAATCAGACAAATGATTGTATTTATTGAACACTTACCATATGCAGGACCACTGTACTAAGTGCTGGGTGAATACAATATAACAGAGGTGTAGACATACTCCCTGCCCATAAGGAGCTTACATTCTACAGAGAGAAATCAAGCGATCAATGGTATTTATTGAGTGTGTGTCGTGTGCCAAAGCCTTGACCGTACACACTTGGAAGGACTACAATATAACCAAGTTGATAGCTATGCTTAGTGGAAAGAGCCCGGGCTTGAGAGTCAGAGATTATGGGTTCCGAATCCCTGGCTCTGCCACTTGGCAGCTGTGTGACTTTGGGCAAGTCACTTAACTCATCCTGGCCTCAGTTACCTCATCTGTATAATGGGGACTAAGACTGTGAGCCCCACGTGGGACAACCTGATTCCCTTGTATTTACCCCAGTGCTCAGAACAGTGCTTGGCATATAGTAAGTGCTTAACAAATACCATCATCGTTATTATTATATGTTCCCAGACCATAAGGGGCTTACAGTATAGAAGGGGATCGATCGAGCAATTAGTCAAGGTTATTATTATGTGTTCACTGTGTGCAGAATACTGGACTAAGTGCTTGGGAGAGTACAAACAGCATTGGTAGACCCATGCCCTGCCCACCCTGAGTTTACAGTCTAGAGGACTGAGATGGTAGTTGCTGCTTCCACAGGAAGGAATCAAACCTCCTCCATGATATTTTAGTACAATTGAGTCAGCTCTTCCTCAGTTATGTCGATGGGAATTCTCCCTGCTGATCAGAAAAACTTCATCCAGCTGTGCTGAAAACACCCAGGTAACCAGACAACCTGGAAAGGCCAGTCTGGGACAGAGGGAGCACTGTGGGCAATTCCTGCTAGCCTCTGCATGGACTCTGATGGAGGGACTTATCAGGCAGTATGGCCTAATGGAATTGCCTGGGAGCCTGAGAATCTGGGTTCTAATCCTAGCTCCTCCACTTGTCTGCTGAGTGACCTTGGGGAAGTCACTTCTTTTCCTCTGTGCCCCAGTTTCCTCATCTGTAAAATGAGAATTCAGTGCCGTTTCTCCCATCCTTTCAGATTGGGAGCTCTAAGTGGAACCAGGCCCTAAAGCTGGCCTATTTATCTTATATCTTGAGAAGCAGCGTGACCTAATGGAAAGAGCATGGGCCTGGGATGCGGAGGACCTGTTTGCTATTCCGGCTTCACCACTTGTCAGATGTGTGACCTTGGGCAAATCACTTTGCTTTGCCATATCTCAGTTTCCTCATCTATAAAATGGGAATTCAATATTCATTCTCCCTCCCCTTTAGACTGTGAGCTCCATGTGGAAGAGGGATTGAATCCAGCCCATTAATTTTATATCTTGAGGAGCAGACAGACCTATGAAAAAGAGCATGGCCCAGGGAGTCTACTGGCTTCTACTCCTGGCTCTCCCAGGCATCTGCAATGTGTAGGATTTCAACATCCAAGTGATTGTTCCTGACAACCTACCCACTGCCCGCTTCTTCACACTCTCAACTCCACCAACCTCCTGCTCTAGCCCTTATCGCTCACTCCCCTACTTGGGCACACATTCGATCTCTCCATCCCTCATCATAGTACAGTCTCTGCCCTCACCAACTCTGAGTTGGAGTACAGTGGACTGGGTTGAGGATCTACAGTGATCTCAGATGGGAAGGGAGGCAGGTAGCTTGTGTGCTACAGCATTGTACTGAACACCTGGGAGAGTACAATGAAAGAGTATCTGTAGATATGGTACTTATCCACAAGGAGCTTTCATTTAGCGAGAATGAATGGGTGAAAGCCATCACTAACCATTCATCCTTTTATCAACAATAGAAAATTCATTCTACATCAAACAGAAACTCCTTACTGCTGGCTTTAAAGCACTCATTTAGCTCCCTTCCTCCCACTTTCCCTCGCTGATCTCCTACAACAACCCAGGCCTCACACTTTACTCCTCTAGCACCAGCTTGCTCACTGTGCCCCGATTTCATCTATCTCACTGCCGACCCCTTTCCCACCTCTTCTTCCTGGGCTGGAACACCCTCCTCTCCCATCAAGGCTAGACCACTACTCTCCCCACCTTCCTAGCCTTATTAAGATTCAAGGTGGCAGATTTTAATAGGGAAGGAATTCAGTGTAAACCAATAGTGGAAGAGGGTACCTGACAGACAAGAGATGTCCAGGGCACAGAATGCTCCTTTCATTTCCCGATGGGCCGGTATAACTTTCTGAGGTGATTCCCTTCCTCCACCTACCTCTGGGCACAAATGAACTGTGCCAGACAAGACTGACAGACAGAAGAGGGATGCCCCTCATCCACCTCTCCTCCAGACCCAGCCCCCCACTGTCAGTAAGGTCCCAGAGTTTAGAGAACAGTTTAGTACAGTACTCTGTACATAGTAAGTACTCAATAAATATGATTGATTGCTCGATTGATGGACTCAGCTGCACTCTGTGTTGCAGTGCCATGAGGACACGAGTAGCTTATCAGGTCCTCTTCACTCTCTATTCCCACCCAATGGTGTTAGCCTCCTTCAGGTGACAAGGTACTCACGGCCTTGGTTAAAGATGAGCCCATGAAATCCTTCCCTATTAAAAGCTGTCCCCTTGGGTAAACACCCTGAGATTGCAATGGCCTGGTCTGTATCAGGCTGTCATGACCAATCTGGTGAGTGACTTTTCCTTTATGGCTCTGAGCCTGGCTAAGGAGGGAAAGAAGAAGAGAGAAAGCCTCCTCCATGAGCTAGAGAGAACACGGCATTCTGGCTGTAGGAGTCTGGGTGCTTTACAAATTCAAAACTGAGGTAGTGGTCTCCATCTGAGGGAACAATTTTTCCTAGGACTCCAGAAGGATCTGTTCCAACCCTGAGTACTGATCTGATCTGTTTGAGTCTCTGGGAATAATCAAGGAAGAAGCATGATTTAGGGGAAAGATCCCCGGCCTGGGAGTCAGAGGACCTGGGATGCATTGCTGCCTCTGCCATTTTGTCTGCTGTGGGACCTCGGACAAGACAGTTGACTTCTCTGTGTCTTGGTTATTGCATCTGTAACCTCCTACTCAAGACAGTAAACCCCATGTGGGACAAGGATGGTGTCCTGCCTGAGTACCTTGTGTCTATCCCAGCGTTTAGCACGGTGCCTGGCACACAGTAGGCACTTAACAATTATCACAATTATGATTACCATTACCAAATGCCATAAAAAATTAAGCACTGTGGAGGGGGAGAAGCTCTCAGACTGGGAATTAGTCAGCCAGTCAATCATATTTACTGAGCACTTGCTGTGTGCCAAACACTGGACTAAGCACTTAGGAGAGTAAAACACAACAATATAACACACCTTCCCAGCCCACAACGAGTTTACCGTCTAGAGGGGGAGACAGACATTAACATAAATGAGACATTAATACAAATAAGATGAGGCACTCAGAAGATAGGAGAGAGGGGCAGAGGAAGATGGGTACATTCTGATTAGAAAAGTAGCTTCTGGTTAGAAAAGTGAATCCCACCACCTCACGGGGTGATGGGGTGATAATGCTTCCCCTCGCCCCCACTCTCCCAGTAGCTGTCAGAGCTGGTCTCCCAACCAGACAAGACCTGAGGGCTTCCAATCAGTGGTATGTATAGCTTTGTTGTTTAATGTCAGAATATGGGTTCTGAAGAACTGCTGGTTTGGAGAGGAGGCTGGGGGAACAATAATGATGATAATAAGAATAAAACTCATAATTGTGGTATTTAAGCGCTGACTATGTGCCAGGTACTGTGCTTAACGCTGGGGTGGATACAAGCAAATCAAGTTGGAAACAGTCCCTGTCCTGCATGGGACTCCCAGTCTTAATTCCCATTTTTCTGATGAGGTAACCGAAGCACAGAGAAGTTGAAGTCACTTACCCAAGGCCACATAGCAGACAAGTGTGATTCTGTGGGAGGGAATATGTAAATCAGCAAAGCAATGAAAGCAGCTCAGATCTGCAGGCATCAAGTATTCGGTGTCCAGACATGGGGACTTGTGCTGTGTCCTTCTAGGACTGGAGTGGGAATAAAGTCCTTGGACTGGAATCTGCTATTGTTGAAATGATTTTCCAGATATTCCTCACTGGATAGTGTGTGTGTGTGTGTGTGTGTGTGTGTGTCTCCCAGGCAGTTTTCAAAGCAAATTCCACTTCCAAAATGCAATCTCTTTATCCTTTCTGACTTAAAAAATGGCAGCTGTTAAGCACTTACTATGTGGCAAACATTGTACTGAGTGCTGGGGTAGATACCAGATAATGACGTGGGATACAGTCTACATCCCAATGTGTAAAGAAGGTAGTTGAAGTCTTGGGAGTGAATGAATTCTCCAGAGGAGTAGGTTTAGACAGAAAATAGAAGGGGACCCAGAAATGAGCTTAGAGGGACCCCCCCACTATCAGATGATGGGAGACCAAAAAGGGGCCTGTGAAAGAGACTGAGAATGAGCAGCCAGAGAGATAGGAGGATAACAGGATATCACTCCTCTTCTCCTTCTACTCCCTCTACGGCCCCCCCTTCACCTCTCCGCAGCTTAACCCTCTTTTCCCCCCATTTCCCTCTGCTCCTCCCCCTCTCCCTTCCCATCCCCTCAGCACTGTACTCATCTGCTCAACTGTATATATTTTCATTACCCTATTTATTTTGTTAATGAAATGTACATCGCCTTGATTCTATTTAGTTGCCATTGTTTTTACGAGATGTTCTTCCCCTTGACTCTATTTATTGCCATTGTTCTTGTCTGTCCGTCTCCCCTGATTAGACTGTAAGCCCGTCAAACGGCAGGGACTGTCTCTATCTGTTGCCGACTTGTTCATTCCAAGCGCTTAGTACAGTGCTCTGCACATAGTAAGCGCTCAATAAATACTATTAAATAACAGGAGAGGATGGTGTCAATGAAGCCAAGGTTGGGCAATGTTTCCAGGAGAAAGGGGCGGTTGACAATTGAGAGTTCGAGAAGGATTAGGATGGACTAGGGGCTGACAGATCTGTGGAGAAGGTCACTGGTGACTTTATAAAGAGGGCTGTATTTGTGGAGTGAAGGGGTTGGAAACCAACCAGATTGCAGGGGCTCAAGGACAGATTTGGAGGAGAGGAAATGGAGACAGATCGAAGCACTCACCTCAGCCCTACAACGTTCATGTTCAAACCCTTATACCCTTCGATTTCCCATATCCCTGTTCCATTTTAAGGTCGACTTCCCTCTATAGACACTAAGCCCCTTATGGACAAAGTTTACCAACTCTATCGAATCATACTTTCTCAAGCGGTTAATATAATGATGGATTTTCTGAGTAGAAATTCTCCCTTCCAGTTCCATGACTGTACAATTCGATGTGGAAAATGAAAAAAAAGCAACATAAGTGGTTTGAACAGTTTGTGCATGAGAGGGAATTTGGGTTTGATCCACAGTTTATCAAAACACATTTCCTCATCAATTATTTGAATCTATTCCTGTACTCCGTTTTTGCCTGCTCAACCCGAGTTTCTCACATTATCTTTGCTTAATATTGCAGGGAGCTGATAGATTTCTTTTAATGGTATTTGACAAGTGCTTACTGTGCTGCGCTTACTATAGTTAAGTGCTAACTATGCATCAGGTACCCAAATAAGCAATGGGGTAGATACAAGCTAATCAGGTTGGACTTAGTCCATTTCCCACATGGGGCTCACAGCCTTAATCCCCATTTTACAGATGAAGTACCTGAGGCACAGAGATGTGAAGTGACTTGCCTAAGATCACCCAGCAAATAAATGGTGGAGGTGGAATTAGAACCCAAGTCCTCTGTCCCCTGGGCCTGTGCTCTTCCTACTAGGCTATGCTTCTTCTTTTGAATGCTTAATTCATTCACTTATATATTTATTAATTTTGATTTTGATTTTTTGAATGTTTATCATGTGCAGAGCACTGTACAAAGGGCTTTACAACAGCGTTGGGAGATGTGATCGCCACCCACTATGAGCTTACAGTCTGCAGGGGAGACAGACATTGATATAAATAAGACAAGTGAAATGTAACAAGGCTTCTCAGGGTCACACCTGGAGAGTTCCCAGTACTCTACAAGTCTTGACTACAGGAGGAAGAGATAGGCAGAGGTGTATCTATCCCATTCCTAGCTTGGGCAGTGGCTAGCGAGTGGAAGGGAATCTGCTACAAGTCAAAAGTACCCCATGTTGGGCTGGAGGAGAATCAATGGGGAAAACTCAAGTTTATTGCATGGAAGGATGTGATGGTAAACCACTTCCGTATTTTGACCAAGAAAACTCTATGGATGCACTACCAGAATGATTGCAGATTGAGGTGGGGTGATCTAGGTTACATTTGCCTATGATGTCGCTGCAGGTCGAAGAAGACTCGACAGCATAAGACAGTGTCGCTGCCCACAGTGAGCTAGAATGGCAAAACAATGAGGATAAGGCCCATCAATCAGTAAATGGCATTTATTGAGCACTAACTGTATGCAGAATGCTTGGGAGTCAGAGGTCGTGGGTTCTAATCCCGGCTCCTCCACTTATCAGCTGTGTGACTTTGGACAAGTCACTTAACTTCTCCGTGTCTCAGTTGCCCAACCTGTAAAATGGGGATTAAGACTGTGAGCTCTAAGTGGGATAACCTGATTACTTTGTATCTACCCCAGTGCTTAGAACAGTGTCTGGCACATAGTAAGCGCTTAACAAATGCCAGCATTGCTATTATTATTAACAAAGGCACTGTTACCCGAGGAGGGGAGTGGGGGAATCAGTCACATCCAGTCGGAATGCAGGGAAGGAGGGAGTGAGGGGTCCCCAAAGATGGTCACTTTTATGGGGGGGTAGTAGGGAACACAAAGTCCCATGGCACTGGTCAGAGGGGGAGCTGGGGAACACAATTCATTCATTCATTCATTCAATAGTATTTATTGAGAGCTTACTATGTGCAGAGCACTGTACTAAGCACTTGGAATGTACAATTCGGCAACAGTTAGAAACAATCCCTGCCCAGTTACAGGCTCACAGTCTAAACAGGAGAGACATACAGCAAAGCAAAACAGAACAAAACAAAAACAAGACAACATCATCAAGATAAATAGAATCAAGGGGATGTACACCTCATTAACAAAATTAATTGGGTACTAAATAATATATACAAATAATATATGCAGATGAGCACAGTGCTGAGGGGAGGGGAAGGGGGAAGAGCAAGCACCCTCCACCCAGGGGGGGAGGGAAGAGAAGGGGAAACAGAGGGAAAGGAGAGCTCAGTCTGGGAAGGCATCTTGGAAGAGGTGAACTCTCAGTAGGGCTTTGAAGAGGGGAAGACAGTTAGTTTGGCGGGCTTGAGGAGGGAGGGCGTTCTAGGACAGTGGTAGGACGTGGGCCAGGGGTCGATGGCGGGATAGGCATGAACGGAGGTCAGTGAGGAGGTGAGCGACAGAGGACCAGAGTGTATGGGGTGGGCAGTAGAAAGAGAGAAGGGAGGTGAGGTAGGAGGAGAGTGAGAGCTCTGCTCAATAAGTACTTTGAAGCAGCATGGTCTAGTGGAAAGAACACAGTTCTGGGAATCAGAGGACATTTAATCCCGGTTCTCTCTCTTGTCTGGAGTGTGACACTGAGCAAGTCACTTCACTATTCTGTGCCTTTCCTTCCTTCCTTCCTTCCTTCCTTCCTTCCTTCCTTCCTTCCTTCCTTCCTTCCTTCCTTCCTTCCTTCCTTCCTTCCTTCCTTCCTTCCTTCCTTCCTTTCCTTCCTTCCTTCCTTCCTTCCTTCCTTCCTTCCTTCCTTCCTTCCTTCCTTCCTTCCTTCCTTCCTTCCTTCCTTCCTTCCTTCCTTCCTTCCTTCCTTCCTTCCTTCCTTCCTTCCTTCCTTCCTTCCTTCCTTCCTTCCTTCCTTCCTTCCCTCCTTCCTTCCTTCTCTCCTTCCTTCCCTCCTTCCCTCCTTCCCTCCTTCCTTCCCTCCTTCCTTCCTTCCTTCCTTCCTTCCTTCCCTCCTTCCTTCCTTCCTTCCTTCCTTCCTTCCTTCCTTCCTTCCTTCCTTCCTTCCTTCCTTCCTTCCTTCCTTCCTTCCTTCCTTCCTTCCTTCCTTCCTTCCTTCCTTTTTTTCCCAACACCAGTAATAGGGAGCGGTAGGCTTGTACCTACCACTGGGTAGTACAAGGTATTTGGTGAGGGTGGAGATAGTGCAGTGATGAGAGATGATGAGATGGTTTTCGTTTCGTGCGAAGGTTGATAGGCAGCCACTGGAGGTTTTTGAAGAGGAGAGTGACCTGCCCACAGCGTTTCTGTAGGAAGATGATCCGGGCAGCGGAATGAAGAATAGACTGGAGTGGGGAGAGACAGGAGGAAGGGAGATCTGAGAGGAGGCTGACACAAAAATCCAGTCGGGATATTATGAGAGTTTGTACCAGCAGGATGGTCATGTGGATGGAGAAGAAAGGGTAGATCTTGGCAATATTGTAAAGGTGAGACCGACAGGTGTTGCTGATGGATTGGATGTGTGGGGTGAATGAGAGAGCTGAGTCAAAGATGACACCAAGGTTGCGGGCCTGTGAGACGGGAAGGATAGTCGTGCCGTCTACAGTGACAGGGAAGTCAGGGAGAGAACAGGGTTTGGGAGGGAAGATAAGGAGCTCAGTTTTAGACATGTTGAGTTTTAGGTGGCAGGCAAACATCCAGGTGGAGATGTCGTAGAGGCAGGAGGAGATACCAGCCTGGAGGGAGGAGGAGAGAGCGGGGGAGGAGATGTAGATTTGAGTGTCATCTGCATAGAGATGATAGTTGAAGCCGTGGGAGTGAATGAGTTCAACAAGGGAGTGAGTATAGATGGAGAACAGAACAGGGCCAAGAAATGACCCTTGAGGAACCTCTACAGTTAGTGGATGGGAGGGAGAGGAGGAGTCCACGAAGGAGACTGAGAAAGAATGGCCAGAATGATAAAAGGAGAACCAGGAGAGAATGGAGTCCGTGAAGCCAAGGTGAGATAAAGTGAGGAGGAGAAGGGGATGGTCGACAAATTCGAAGGCACCTGAGAGGTCGAGGAGGATTAGGATAGAGTAGGAGCCATTGGATTTGGCAAGAAGGAGGTCATGGGTGACCTTTGATAGGGCAGTTATGGGGGAGTGGAGGGGACAGAAGCCAGATTTGAGGGGGTTCAGGAGAGAGTTGGAGTTAAAGAATTCAAGGCAGCGAGTGCAGATGACTTATTCTAGGAGTTTGGAAAGGAAGGGTAAGAGGAAGATAGGATGATAACTGGAAGGGGAAGCGGGGTCGAGAGAGGGTATTTTTAGGATGGGGGAGACATGGGCATGTTTGAAGGCAGAGGGGAAGAAGCCATTGGAGAGTGAGTGGTTAAAGATAGAAGTTAAGGAGGGGAGGAGGGAAGGGGTGATAGTTTTTATAAGGTGAGCAGGAATGGGGTACGAAACAGGTGGAGGGGGTGGAACTTATAAGGAGAGAGGAGATCTCCTCTGAGTATACTGCAGGGAAGGATGGAAAAGTAGGGGTTAGGGTTGGGAGCTGGGGGGATGGAGAAGGGGGAGTGTTGACTTTGGGGAGCTCAGACCTGATAGTGTTCATTTTTGTAATGAAGTAGGTGGTCAGCTCTTTGGGGGTGAGGGATGGGGGAGAGGGAGCAACAGGGAGCCTGAGGAGAGAGCTAAAAGTCCGGAACAATTGGCGGGGGTGAGGGGCATGGACATCAATGAGGGAAGAAAAATAGTTTTGCCTGGCAGAGGAGCGGGCAGAGTTAAGGCAGGAAAGGATAAATTTGAAGTGAATAAGGTTGGCTTGTTGCTTAGACTTTTGTAAGCAGCGCTCAGCAGCTCGACCATAAGAGTGAAGGAGGTGGACACTGGCAGTGATACAGGGCTGCAGTTTAGTGGAGCGAGAGCAGCGGAGGGAAAGGGGATTGAGTGAGTAGAGATGAGTAGAGAGGGTAGATTTGAGAGCGGTAACCTGATCATCGAGAGTGGGAAGAGAGGCTATGGAGGCAAGGTGGGGTGAGATGCTTTGGGAGAGACGCATGGGGTCAAGAGAGCAGAGATCTCTGTGGGGGAGTAATACCAATTTGCAGGGGGAGGGAGTGTGAGAGAGGAGGCAGGTGAGAAGGTTATGGTTCGAGAGAGGAATTTCAGAGTTGATGATGGTGGAGATAGTGCAGCAGTGAAAGATGATGGATCGAGGGTGTGACCAGGTTGGTAAGTGGGCGAGGTGTGGTGGAGCAGGAGGTTGGCAGCGTCGAGGAGTGATAGCAGGCAGGCGGCAGAGGGGTCACCGGGTACATCCATGTGGATGTTGAAGTCTCCAAGGATCGGAGTGGGTAGAGCGAAGGAGAGAAGGAAGGTGAGATAGGGGTCAAGGTGATTAAAGAAGTTGGAGGTGGGACCACGGGGGTAGTAGATGACAGCTTCAAGAATCTGGAGGAGGTAGTAGAGGAGAGTAATATGGGCTTCAAAGGAGGGGAAGGAGACTGAAGGGGTAGGAGGGATAGTGTGGAGTGTCCCACAGCTCCGGTTGGCTACCTGAACGGACTGAAGGTCGCTTTGAGGAATGGTTCTAGTGATCATAGGAGGGGTTTCAGTCCAGGGGAGTTCATTCATTCATTCATTCAATAGTATTTATTGAGCGCTTACTATGTGCAGAGCACTGTACTAAGCGCTTGGAATGAACAAAGTCGGCAACAGATAGAGACAGTCCCTGCCCTTTGACGGGCTTACAGTCTAATCGAGGGAGAATTGAGAGCTGAGGGGATGGAGAAGGGGGAGTGTTGTCTTTGGGGAGCTCAGACCTGATAGTGTTAATTTTTGTAATGAAGTTGTAATGAAATTGAGAATTGAGAACTGAGAACATCTAATCGAGTTGGATGGTCAGCAGATAGATCAACTCTTGGGTATCATCTGGAAGATACACGAGGTTCTGACTGACTGTGAGGCCTGTGGCTGGGGGTTGGGGGGAGGCTGGTCTCAGAGTCCTCGGGCAGGAGTGCAGATGCCTGGGAGGGGGAGAGGACCATGAGCCCAGAGGCAGGCCATTGGAGTCCAGTGGTGGGCTTCTCAGGAAGAGAGATCTCGGAGCTCCCGCGGTGGTGTCCAGAGGGGAAAGGGAACAGGGGGACTGGCGGGCTGATGGTGTGGCTCCTTAGGGAAAGAGATTTCGGTGACATAGTTAGAACACTTCCTCTAGGATGTCTCTGGCCTACCCCCATTGGAAGCTTTTAGGTTTTGTATTCCTGGAGCAAAGCTGGGTAAAGATCAGATAGGAACTTAGGAATTTTCTAGTCTGCCCCATAGTGCTTATGTATTAATGTCTGTCTATCCTTCTAGACCCCCTCTGAGAATCGCTCCTGAAGAGTTTCCAGTACTCTACCAGTCTTGGCTATGAGAGGGAGACTCAAGCAGAGGCCTACCCATTCCATTCCTAGCTTGGGAGGTGGCTAGCGAGTGGAAAGCAATCTGCTACAAGTCAAAATTCACCTGTGCTGAGCAGCAGCAGCACAGGAGTGAGTCGGGGGCAAAGACTCAGGTTTATTGTGCTGCAGAAGGCCATGGTAAACTACTTCTGGATTTTTACCAAGACAACTTTATGGATATACTACCAGAACAATTGCAGATGGAGAGTGGGACATTCTTGGAGAGATGTGTCTGTGGAGTCGCTACGGGTCGGAGATGACTCTACAGTGTAAGACAAGACCCTTCTAGGCTGTAAGCCTGTTGTAGGCAGATAGCATATCTACCAACTCTGTTCTACCATACTCTCCCAAGTTCTTGATACAGTGCCCTGCATACAGTGAGAGAAGCAGCATGGCTTAGTGGATAGAGCATGGGCCTGGGAGTCAGAAGGTCCTGGGTTCTTATCCCAGCTCCACCTTATATCTGCTGTGTGACCTTGAGCAAGTCACTTAACTTCTCTGGGTCTCATTTACTTCATCTGTAAAGTAGGGGTTAAGACTGTTAGTCCCATGTGGGTCAGGGACTGTGTCCAACCCGATTCACTTGTATCTACCCCAGTGCTTATAAGAGTGCTTTGCACATAGTAAGCACTTAACAAGCACGATAATAATAACACTACTGATTGATTTATTAAAGTCTGTCTCCCCTTTCTAGACTGTAAGATCATCGTGGGCAGGAACGTGCCTACCAACTCTGTTATATTGTACTCTCTCAAGTGCTGAGTACAGTGCTGTGCTCAGAGTAAGTGCTGAATAAATACGACTGATAGATTGATGGATATTCAGTGTCACTCTGCTGAACAGAACCGATGTCTCTGTCATTCATTCATTTGATCGTATTTATTGAGCGCTTACTGTGTGCAGAGCATTATACTAAATGCTTGGAAAGTACAATTCAGCAACAAATAGAAACAATCCCTGCCCACAACGGGCTCACAGTCTAGAAGGGAGGAGACAGACATTCAAACAAGTAAACAGGCATCAATAATATCAATATAAATAAATGGAATTATAGATATATATATACATCATTAATATAAATGAATATAATTATAAATATGTACATATATACACAAGTGCTGGGGGGCAGGGAGGCAGGTAGAGCAAAGGGAGCCCCCCCGAGGCAGGTCCAGATCTACTTCTACCAAGATGGGGAGGGGGAGATTCTAGTACAGACAGAACTGGGGTGATGATGATGGAATTTGTTAAATCCTTCCTATGTCTCAAGCACTGTTTAAGCGCTGAGGTACGTACAAGCTAATCAGGTAGGACATGGTCCGTGTCCCACATGGGGCTCACAGTTTTAATCTCCAATTTACAGATGAGGTAACTGAAGCACAGAGGAGTGAAGTGACTTGCCCAAGATCACACAGCAGACAAAGGGCAGAGCTGAGATTAGAAACCAGGTTCTTCTGATTCCCAGGCCTGTTCTCTATCCACTAGGCCACGCTGCTTCCCAAGGGTCGAGGCAGGCTGACACCTCAAGCCCTGTCAGGAAGACAGATGCCTCTTCCTCTGCTACAGGAGTTGCCTCAGCCACACTCATAACTGCCTGAGCCCTGGCAGATGAGGGACAAGATCCCTTCATCACCAGTTCAGTATCACCCTGTCTGAGATGTCAGGTCACCCTAGTCTGGTGAAATGAGGTGGGCAGACAGGGATCTGTCCGGGGATTCTATGAGGGACCCATGTTGGAAACTGGAGATTGTGTCTTCCAGAAACTTCTCGTCCTCCTGTCCCTGGAAATCACTAGGAAGGGACTGATGACCGAGAATGTGAAAGACAACACCAGGTGACTATTCACCAGAAAAGTTGACTTTCACATTTATTAAAATGCTCAGCATGATGAACTGTCACCCATAGTGGAGGATGAGGAGGGTGACCAAGGCCATGACCCTTTTGGCCGTCCTGACCTCGGATATCATTCTGGGGGACCGTACTGATGTGTGGAGGTGTTGGACCTTCCGGTGGTGCCTGTGCAGGACCCAGACCATGTAGCCTCTGGCCACACTCATGAGTCCAATGAAGAACAGATCCTGAAGGAGGATCATGGCCGAGATGACCAAGGCAGGTTTTGTGCCACCAATGACCAGTGAGCAATATTTGAGATCCAGCGATATTGAAACTGTGCTGCTGTTCTTGGCTCCTCTCAGTCCTATTGACTCACTAATGTAAATCAGCAGATTGAGGACCCAGGACAGGAGGCAGAAGGGGACGACAGAGTTGGGGAATCTGGTCTTGATCCGGGCCCATCGGGGGGTTCTGGGGCTGATGGTGACAGCCTGGAAGATGCTCAGGAGGCAGGAGCTGCAGATGGTAAGGCCCCGGGCCACTCGGTACAGGTACAAAAGGGTTTTACACCCCACATTGCCCAGGAAAATTCTCCATTCCCAACCTGAAAATGTGTCCGGGATGCCCCTGGTGAGAAATATTGTGGTGTTTGCCAATGCCAGGTGGGCAAGGATCAAGTCTGAGGAGTTGAGCCAGGGGCTTCTGGAGGCCAGGTGGATACAGAGGAGAAATACATTTCCTGAGATCCCAGTGCTCATCGACAATAGCATCACAATCCCCCCCTCCCCCAATTTCTATGGCATTCATCCTCGTGAATTTCCAGTTAGACCTTGAAGAAACCTGCAGAGCAACGTGAGAGGAAGACAGGGAGAGAGACAGAGAAAGAGAGTGAGAAAGAGAAAGGGTGAGCAAGGGGATAGAGAGAAAGAGGAATAAAAAGTGAAGGGGAGAGAAAGAGCAAAGGTGAGAGTGAGGAAGAAGAGAGAGAGGAAGAAAGAGTGAAGAAGGAGAGAGAGAGAAAGAGAGCAAAGGAGAGAAAAAGTGAGGAAGGAGGCAGAGTGAGCGGGAGAGAGCAAGGGTGAAAGTGAGGAAGGGGTGTGAGAGAATGAGAAGGTGCAAGAAACCGTGAGGAAGGAGAGAGAGGGAGAGAGAGAGAGTGAGTGAGAGAGACCAAGGGCCAGAATGAGGAAAGGAAGAGAGAAAGAGAGCAAGGGTGATAAAGAATAAGGAAGGGGAGAGAGCAAGGGAAGAAAGGATGAGGAAGGGGAGAGAAAAAGAGAAAGGGCTGTGGTGAGCAAGAGTGACTCCATCTTGTAATGCAAAAGCCATTTCCTAGAAGACTATTCTTTGACGCCGTGAGCAATGAGGACAAAGGAGGAATTGGAAGAGAGGCTGAATTATTTTATTGAAAATCTTAAAGATTTGAATTGCTAAGGAGAAACTGAATTACCTTGCTCAGAAATGTGAGGAGGGCATGAATGGCTGAGGAGAAATGGAATTGTTTGCAGAGGGGTTTGAGGAGGAGCTAAATTGCTCTTCTGGGCAGGAGATGATCACCTGATGGGATTAAGCCTGCAGAGGTAAGCACAGAGGTAAGAGGTAAGAGGGATGGGTCGCCATCCCTCTTGGTTTACCGGGTAGCAGAAGACAGCAGGTAATCCTGAGTAACCCCCACTGCAACCACCCCGAAACCACTGATTAAAAGGGGAAAAAACTGCTCCCACATGAGGCTGCAAAACCGCCTAAGCCAAGACATCTACTGAGTGGCTGAGGCAAGAAATCATCTAAGACATGCACTCAGGCTTTTACTACGGCCATGGCCAAAGTAACTAAGATTTCAATCAGGACGACGAGCTACAGACAGCCTGACTCCTTGATCTTCTCCGACCTAGGACCATATCTGCAAGACTTTGGGGAAAACCAGTTGGATGGGTAACTATTCTGTGTCTGTTTCTGTGTGCACGTTTGCATCTACCCACTGTTTTTAGTAGGTTAAGTATGGAATAAAAAGATTTGCTGCACCTAAATATGCTTTGGTTTTCCTAGGAGCTTCTGGTTAATTAGGCCTGCCCGGGTGTGATGGGGAGAGGTAGGGAGGAAGCGAATCTATGGATCTCGCCCCAGGGGATCAGAAATTTGGGTGAGGGGCATCCAAGGACCTCATACCAAGAATCTGGGTGAGGTGCATCCAAGGATCTCATCCAAGAGGAGCACAAATCTAGTGAAGTTAAACTTTAGCAACCTGGGGGAGGATAGGCAGGGCAAAGTTCTCAGTCGGGGTTCATTACAAGGGCAAGAAACAGTGAGAAAGGGGAGAAAAAGAAAGAAAAAAGGGTGAGAAAGAGTGGAGGAAAGGGAGAGAGAGGAAGAAAGCAAGGATGAGAAAGAATGAGAGAAGAGAGAGACAGAGAGCAAGGGTGAGAAAGAGTGAAGAAGAGGGGAGAGAGAGTGTTAATTTGGACATTCTCTCTCTTCAATTCCTTCATATGTAAAGTGGGGATTAAGACTGTCACACCCATGTGGGACAGTGGACTGTGGCCAACGTGATTAGCTTACATCTACCCCAGCTTTGGTACAGTGTCTGACACATAGTAGTGCTTAAGAAAGACTACCAAAAAAAATATATGAACAACATTTAGAATGAAGAACAGAACTGACACCATAGCTAAATTTACACCGGGTTTCACCTTTACGGTACATCAGTTTGGATTTTATAGCAATAGCCTCCTTCTGTGCACCAGGCCTGAAGTCACAGCCATAGTAAGGGTGGGGACACAGGGAAGGGAAGGAAATAGAGAAATCATTTTCAGAAGCATAACAGAGTGAGGGAAATGGGGAAGAAAGCTTAAAGAGGGTGGGGTAGTGGAATGGAAGAGGATGGGGGATGGGAGGGGAAGTTACCTGACTGGGGCAAGGGAATGTTATTGTTTATTGCTCTATTGTACTTTCCCAAGGGCCTAGTACAGTGCTCTGTATGATTGAATGAATGAATGAATGAATGACTGGGGGGGCGTTACCAGGAAGGGACAAGATCTCTATTTTACTTGCATTGAAGTTGAAGCCAACATCCTTTTCTCTTTTGTAATGGCATTTGTTAAGCACTTTCAAGGAGCCAGCCACTGTACCAAGCTCTGGGGTAGATACAAGAGCTCTCCATCACCTTGACCCCTTCTACCTCACCTCCCTTCTCTCTTTCTACTGCCCACCTCATGCACACTGCTCCTCTGCCGCTCCCCTCCTCACTGTCCTCCCATTCATGCCTATCCCACCGTCGACCCCTGGCCCATGTCCTACCACTGACCTGGAATGGCCTCCCTCCTCACATCCACCAAACTAACTCTCTTCCCCTCTTCAAAGCCCTACTGAGAGCTCACCTCCTCCAGGAGGCCTTCCCAGACTGAGCTCTCCTTTCCCTCTGCTCCCCCTCCCCTCCCCTCCCCCACAACCCTCTGCTCTTCTCCCTTCCCCTCCCCTCAGCACTGTGCTCATTTGTATATATTATTTATTACCCTATTTATTTTGTTAATAAGGTATATATCTCCTTGATTCTATTTATCTTGATGATGTTGTCTTGTTTCTGTTTTGCTCCATTTTGCTTTGCTGTCTGTCTCCCCCATTTAAACTGTGAACCCGTCACTGGGCAGGGATTGTCTCTATCTGTTGCTGAATTGTACATTCCAAGTGCTTTGCACATAGTACAAGTACAGTGCTTTGCACATAGTAAGCGTTCAATAAATACTATTGAATGAATACAAGCTAATCAGGTTGGACACAGTCCCTGTCCCACATGGGCCTCAGAGTCTTACCCCATTTAACCGATGAGGTAATGGAGGCACAGCGAAATGAAGTGACTTGCCCAAGGTCACACAGCAGATAAGTGGCAGAGCCTGGATTGGAACTCTGGTCCTCTGAACCCCGCACCTGGCCTTTTCCACTAGGCCACACTGCTGTCTCTGACTCAGTATGAAAGCTGAATGTGATGGTGGTGTTTGTTAAGTCCTCACCATGTGCCAATTACTGTACTAAGTAATAATAATAATAATAATGTTGGTATTTGTTAAGCGCTTACTATGTGCAGAGCACTGTTCTAAGCGCTGGGGGAGACACAGGGGAATCAGGTTGTCCCATGTAGGGCTCACAGTCTTCATCCCCATTTTACAGATGAGGTAACTAAGGCACAGAGAAGTGAAGTGACTTGCCCACAGTCACACAGATGACAAGTGGCAGAGCTGGGATTCGAACTCATTACCTCTGACTCCAAAGCCCGTGCTCTTTCCACTGAGCCACGCACTTCACTCCATGCAGTGGTAGGTACGAGATGACCAGAGGGAAAAGCGTCCCTGTCTCATGTGGGGATCAGAGTCCACGTTGGCAAGGAAGGCTCCCTCAAACATGTTTATCTCATTGTCAGCAGCATCATCTTTTCCTCATCTTAGGAAAAGTTCAAACCCATACTGACTGAACGTACCCCTTATTCATCGTTTGACCCTGCCAGCCTCCTATGAATCACTGTAGCATTCGTCTTTCAGCCACCTGCACAAGTTGTGAGAAGCAGTGTAACGGGCCTGGGAATCAGAAAAACCATGGGTTCTAATCCCGGCTCCTGGCTCCTCTCGTGTGACTTTGGACAAGTATTTTAATTTCTCTGAACCTCGGTTACCTCATCTGGATTAATAATAGATGACATTTTTCAAGCACATACTAGGTGTCAAGCACTGTTCTAAGCACTGAGGTAGATATGAGATAATCAGGTTGGACTGTGAGACCATGAGCTCTATGTGGGTCAGGGACTGTGTCCACCATGATTAGCTCATATCTAAGTCTGCACTTAGAACAGGGCTTGGTACATAGTAAATGCTTAACAAGTACCATTATTATTGTTATTATTAATGTGCACCTATCTCCCACATAATATTGTAAGCTCCCTGAGGGTCATGTTTTCTACTTTTATAGCATTTTCCCAAGAGCTTAGTCCAGTGCTCTGCAAGCAGAGATTCACTCTATAATCCTCATTGATCAATTCAACTGTCCCTGTCCTTTTTACTACTAATAATGATAACAATAATAGTAATATTGTGGTATTTGTTAAATGCTCGCTACGTGCCAGGCACTGTTTTAACCACTGAGGTGGATCCAAGCAAATCTGTTTGGACACAATCCCTGTCCTACATGGGTTTACAATCTTAATCCTCATTTTACAGATGAGGTAACTGAGGTACAGAGAAGTGAAGTGCCTTGCTCAAGGTCATCCAGCAGACACATGGCAGAGCCAGGATTAGAACCCAGGTCTTTCTGACTACTAGGCCTGTGCTCTATCTACTAGGACACACTGCTTTTTATGCCTACCAGTAGGGCTCGTCTGAGGTTGCAATTCTCCTTTTCTAGGAAGCTGCTGCAGGTGTCAGCTTATTTGTTTATGGCATTTGTAATGCACTTACTATTTGCAAAGGACTGTTCTATGCACTCTGGTAGATAAAGTTAATCAAATTTGGCACAGTCCCTGTCCCACAAGGGTCAAACCATTCAAGAGGGAGGAAGAACAGGTTTTGACTCTCCATTTTTCAGATGAAGAAACTGAAGCAAGAGAGGTGAAGTGACTTGCCTAAAGTCCCACAACAGTCAGTCAATCGTGTTTATTGAGCACTTACTGTGTACAGAGCACTGTACTAAGCTCTTGGGAGAGTACAGTATAACAATATAACAGACACATTCCCTGCCCAAAATGAGCTTAGGGTCTAGAGGGGAAGAGAGACAGTAATATAAATAAATAAAATTACAATGAAGGAACTGGATTAGAAGCCAGAACCTCTAACTCCCAGGCCCTTGCTCTTCTTTTTCCTTGAGGTCTCGGTTACCGCATCTATAAAATGAGGACTAAATTCCCTTCCCTAATAGTTAGACTGTAAGTTCCATGAGGCACAGAGATTTGTGTCCTACCACAATGGTTAGAACTGTGCTTGGCACATAGTAAGCATTTAACAAATACCATTTAAAAGTAAACCAAAAATCTGACCCTTCTGACATTGCGGACAGGTTATCCCATCTAATTCTGAGGGGCCCCTTCTCCAGAGGTTTTGAGGAATGAAGAAGTGAGAATAGTGTCAGAAGTCTGGTTCAGAACTATGCACTGAGGCTCCCACTATGCTACTCCAGTCCTAAGCTCCAAAGTCCCCATTCAAAAACAACTCACAATTCAGAAATTCTGTGATAGAGAGGCTACTCACCCATCTCCATGACTCCTGCCGGCTGGAAGGGCAGGGGCAGTCAGGCAGACTCTGGCAGGAATGGGCAGAGGTGGCATGTATCAGCTGCTTTTTCATGCCTTCCCTCCCTCAGGGGTAGATTAGCACGTGCTTGAATGAGTGGATGATTTGAGTACTAATCCACTCTGATACTTCACTCCATCGGGGAAATCCCTGAACGTGCCTGCTCTCTCCTTCCCCATCATCTCTCCGAGCTGTGGCAAGATGATCTCAGAGTCCTCCTCCTGTTAGACCCAGAGAGACGCTCCTGGAGACACATGGAAGCATTAGGAATTTTTCATTTATTCATTCATTCATTCAATCACATTTATTGAGTACTTACTGTGTGCAGGGCACTGAACTAAGCACTTGGGAGAGTACGGTATAGCAATAAACAGACACTTTTCCTAACCACAGTGGGCTTACAGTCTAGAAGGGGAACAGATATTAATATACATAAATAAATTGCAGGTATATACATAAGTGCTGTGGGCCTGGAGGAGGGGGATGAATAAAGGAAATAAGTCAGGATGACACACATGGGAATGAGAGAAGAGCAAAGAAGGGTTTAGTCAGGGAAGGCCTCTTGGAGGAGATGTGCCTTCAATAAAGCTTTGAAGGAGGGGAGAGACATTATCTGTCAGATATGAGGAGGGAGGGTGTTCCAGGCCAGAGACAGGTTATGGGCTTAGAGGTCAGTGGTGAGATAGATGATATTGAGGCCCATTGAGAATGTTAGCAACTAGAGGAGTGAAGTGTGCGGGCTGGGTTGTAGTAGGAGAGTAGTGAGGCGAGGGAGGAAGGTGTGCCAGTTGCCAAGCCTGTGTCTCTGGGCCGTGCCTGACACGCTCAGCCCCAGCTCCCGCAGAGGCACAGCCAATGTTGGGCCATTGCCTCTACCCTTGTTGGCATGTCTGGTTTTCATCACCCTGGTCTAGGAGAGGGAGGCGAAGATGTGGGGGGAAGATTGGTGTGTAGATTTCTCATACCCCCCCCAGCGACCCTATAATCTGGCAGAGGCCTGGGGGAGGGGGCTCCTACTTGCTGGAGAAGAAACATAGCCTTGTGGAAAGAGCACAGGCCTGGAAATCAGAGGACTTGGACTCTAATCCCAGCTTTTTCAATTGCTTGCTGTGTGATCTTGGGCAACTTTCTTAATTTCTCTGTGCCACAGTTCTCCTGTCCTCCCTTCTACGTATACTGTGAGGCCCATGCAGGACAGGGACCATGTCCAATCTAATTAATGTGTATCTACCCCAGCGCTTTGAACACCTCCTGCATCCTGTTTCCTGTTCCTTCCAACCAGGTTATGGCCCACCATGATGATTCTCAAAGCAAATCACCTCTTTGGGCAGCTGTCTGTTTCCCCAGCATCATGACCCAGCCCAACTCCCTACCCCTGAAGTGGAAAGTACTCGGCTCTAGGAGTTAGAGGGTTTGTGTTCTCATTCCAGATCTGATATTTACCTGCTGGGTGACCTTGGGCAAGTCACTTCACTTCTCTTTGCCTCAGTTCCCTCATGTGCTAAATGGGGATTTAATGTGTGTTCTCTCTTCTACTTAAACTGTGAGCCCCATGTGGGACCCGATTGGCTTATATCTATCCCAGCACTTACTACAGTGCTTGACACAAAGTAAGCGCTTAACAAATTCCATTAAAAAAAGGAAATGGTCGTTTTGTAAAGCAGCCTCTAAAATGATCGATTTTGGGAAATTGATCTTTATCCATAAGGTCGATTGGTTTCATGGTTCCCTTTTCCTTCTCACAGAGATCATGTCTTCTAATTCTATCACTAATCTCCCTCTAGGGAAGGGGAAAAGATGGGAAAAGAGCCTGATAAGGGGTGGCCTCAGTCTTGACAAGGCAGAATTGAACTGCAGTGCGAGTGAAAGAGACAGGTGAGTGAGGACATAGCCCAGTCTCAGAAAGTGGGGTTTCAGGGCAGAAATGTTTCTCCCACTGTTCTAACTGAGGCTCTGGTGTAGGGGCCATGTCCCATCAGTCCTGGAAACATGCCTAGTGGAAATAACACAGAGCTGGGAGTCAGAGGACCTGGGTTCTAATCTTGACTCTGCCACTTGCCTGCTGCATAATTCTGGGCAGGTCACTTAATGTCTCGGTGCGTCAGTTTCCTGGGGCACATAGCAGTGAAGATAAGCGTGCCCTGTCCAACCTGGCCGAAGCCAGCTCTTCTCCAGCCTCTCTCTCTTCTTCCTCGTCCTCGTCCTCCTCCTCTTCATCGTCATCCCCCTACTCGTACTTCTCTTCCTCCTTCTCTCCTTCTCCTCATCCTTGTCCTCCCCCTCCTCCTTCTCCTCCTCTGTCAACCCCTCTCTCATCCTCATCTTCAGGAACTGCTCTTATCCCTCTCCTCATGGCTAGTTGTACATGATGGAATCAGCTTTCTCCATCAGTGTCTCTTCATGTCCCTGTCCAGGTGATTCTCATCCCTCAGATCTGGGCTCTTCTCTCAGAGTAGTAAAGAGTGGGCTGGGCAAATCAGGGTCCTCACTGTTGGGGGAATGGCGGGGGTTCGGTGGGGGCAGTTTTCTTGAGAGCCATATGTGTCTACCAGCTCTGTTGTATGGTACTGGTACTCTCATAAATACAGTGCTCTGCACACAGAAAGGGCTCAATAAATACCAGTGATTGACTGATGGCAGTAAAGCCCCAGTCTGAGGCAGGGGCTGGCTACAGAGGACAGAGCATGCTCAATGTGCTCCTTCCACTGTGATGTCACTTCCCAGTGACTGGTGGTTTCTGTTTGACCCTCCATGATGACTCTCCATGTAGACCAAAATGCAGCCCCTTGGAGAAGCAGTGTGGCCTAGTGGAAAGAGGGTCCGGGAGAGAGAGGATCTGGGTTCTAACCCCAGCTCTGCCAGTTATCTGTTGTGTCACCTTGGAGCAAGTCACTTGACTTCTCTATGCCCCAGATCCCTCATCTGTAAAATGGGGATTCAATACCTCCTGTTTGTTTTAATATAAGTGTTTGCTTCCCCAGCATCATGGCCCAGCCCAACTCCCTACGCCTGAAGTGGAAAGTACTCGGGTCTAGGAGTTAGAGGGTTTGCGTTCTCATCCCAGATCTGACATTTACCTGCGGGGTGTCCTTGGGCAAGTCACTTCACTTCTCTTGCCCCAGATCCCTCATCTGTAAAACATGTGTCAAGCACTGTTCCAAGCTGCTGACCTTCAGTACCTTCCAAGGTACTGACCTTGTATCTACCCCATGGCTTAGTAAGTGCTTAACAAATACCAACATTATTATTACTATTATTATTATGCAAGGTGATCAGGTTGGGAACAGTTCCTATCCCACATAGGGCTCACAGTTTAATTTTATAGGTGAGTTACCTGAGGCTCAGAGTTCAGAGACTTGCCCAAGGTCCCACAGCAGACAAGTGGTGGAGCCAGGATTAGAACTCAGGACCTCTGACTCCCAGGCTTGGGCTCTTTCCACTAAGCCATACCGGTTCCCTGTTCTCCCTCCTAATTAGATTGTGATCTCCATGTGGGATATGATGATCTTGTAACTAACCCAGCACTTAGTACAGTGCTAGGCACATAGCAAATGCTTAACAAGCATAATACTACCACAAGCATGGGGAGCTGGGCCCTTAAGAGCTGGGCCCTTAAACTAAGTCTCAGATAATAATAATAATAACAATGATAGTACTTGCTCAATTTTTAGTATGTGTCAATCACTATTCCAAGTGCTGAGGTAGATACAAGCTAATCAGGTTTGATACAGTCCCTGTCCCACATTGGGTTCACAGTCTTAATCCCCATTTTACAGATGAAGTAACTGAGGCACAGAGCAGTGATGTGATTTACCCAAGGTCATCCAGCAGACAGGCATCTGAACTGGGATTAGAACTCACCTTTCCTTCTGACTCCCAGGTCTGTGCTCTTTCCACTAGGCCATGTTACTTCCTCTGGGTCCATAATGGGGTGGTAGAGGCAAAGCTTTGGATCACCAGAGTTGGAGATGGGTGTCAAAGGGATAAATCAAATCTCTACCTCTGTTCTTTCTGGGAAGAAAGTGTCTGGAAAAATTATCATGGGTTGACCACTGAGCTGGATAGGCCATTAGTGTGAGCTGGAGTGGAATTTCTCATGCCCTCATGTACCTCGCTGTCAGACAGTAGATAGGGCATAGAAGAGGGCATCAGAGGACCTGGGGTTTAATCCTGACTCTGACTGGACTCTTACCTGCTGAGTGTGGCTCCTTGGGCAATTAGCTTCACTTCTCTGGGTCACAGGGTCCTCATCTGTAAAATCCATACTGCTACTATGTTAATACAGTCACTCATTCTATCCCACCTGCATTACTGCATCAGCTTCCTTGCTGACCTCCCAGTCTCCTGTCTCTCCCCACTCCAGTCCATACTTCACGTAGCTGCCTGGATCATTTTTCTCAAAAAACATTCAGGATGTGTCGCCCCACTCCTCAAAAAACTTCAGTGGTTGCCCATCCACCTCCACATCAAACAAAAACTCCTCACCATTGGCTTTAAAGCACTCCACCACCTTGCCCCCTCTTATCTCACCTCACTTCTCTCCTTCTACAACACTCCTGCACACTTTGCTCCTTTAGTGCTAACCTTCTCACTGTGCCGCAATCTCGCTGTCGACCCCTGGTCCATGTCCTGATCCTGGCCTGGAATGCCCTCCCTTCTCAAATCTGCCAGATAATTACTCTCACCCCTTTCAGAGCCTTGTTGAAGTCACATCTCCTCCAAGAGGCCTTCCCAAATTAAGTCTGACCTTCCCTCATCTCCCACTCCCTTCTGTGTCACTCTGACTTGCTCCTTTTGCTCTTCCCTCCTCATCCAGCTCCACAGCAATTATTTACATATCTGTAATTTTATTTATTTGTATTGATGTCTGACTGCCCCCCTCTAGACTGTAAGCTCATTGTGGGCAGGGAATGTGACCGTTTATTGTTGTATTGTATTTTCCAAAGTGCTTAGTACAGTGTAGACATAGTAAGCGCTCAATAAATATGTTTGAATGAATGAGTGAATGAATGAATAAAGTAGGGATTCAGTACCTGTCCTCCCTCCTACTTATTGTACCTCGATCTCATCTATCTTGCCTCTGCCCTCTTGCCCCATCCTATCTCTGGCCTGAAATGCCCTCGCTCCTCACATCAGACAGATAATTTCTCTCCCCCATTTCAAAACCTTACTGATGCCACGTTTCCTCCAAGAAGACTTCCTTAACTAAGCCCTCCTTTCCTCTTCTCCCACTCCCCTGTGCCACTCTTACTTGCTCTTTCATTCATCCTTCCTCTCATCCCCACAGCGCACACACACATATATATCTGTAATTTATTTACTCATGTATTTATTTATATTAATGTCTGTCTCCCCCTCTAAACTGAGAGCTCCTTGTGGGCAGGAATGTGTATTATACTCTCCCAAGCGCTTAGTACAGTGCTTTGCACACAGTTAAGTGCTCAAGAAGTATGATTGAATGAATGAGTACTTAGACTGTGAGCCCCATGTGGAACAGGGACTCTGTCTGACCTGATTATCTCGTATCTGCCCCAGTGCTTAGTACTGTGCTTTATACGTGGTAAGCTCTTAACTAGTATCGCAATTATCACAAACAAAGCATTTGGTTCTACAGATTCTCTTTTTAACTCAGGGAGAATGAGGGATTGAAACCCAAATCACTTCTTCACTCAGTCCTCTGCCTCACCCTAATTTCTACTCTAGCTCAATCCCAGGTATCCTCATCTCTTCCTGCTGATTCCTTCAAGAATTATGGATATTCATGATGAACTTCCCCAAAATTCTGAGAGTCTTTTGCATCCTGGATCCATTAGCAAAGGCAACAGTCATTAAAGAATGTTCTCTTTTTTATGATATTTGTTAAGCACTTCCTATGTGTCAGGCACTCTACTAAGCTCTGGGGTAGATATAAGCTCATCAGGTTGGACCCAGTCCCTGTCCTACATGGGGCTCACGGTCTTTACCCTGACGAGAAGCAGCATAGCGTAGCGGATAGAGCACAGACCTGGGGGTCAAAAGGTCATGGGTGCTAATCCTGACTCTACCACTTGTCTTCTGTGTGACCTTGGGCAAGTCACCTAACTTCTCTGTGCCTCAGTAACCTCATCTGTAAAATGGGGATTGAGACTTGTCCCACATGGGACAAGGGCCTGTGTCCAACCTGATTGTATCCACCCAGAGCTTAGTCCAATGCCTAGCACTTAGTAAGCCCTTAACAAATACCTTTATTATTATTATTTTACAGATGAGGTAACTAAGGTACAGAGAAGGAAAATGACTTTCCCAAGGTCACACAGCAGACAAGAGGTGGAGCTGGGATGAGAACCCAGGTTCTTCTGATTCCAGAGCCCATGTGCTATCCATTAGACCATGCTGTTCTGTTCCACAGAGCACTCATCAGGGGGCTGTCTTTGGCTTGGACCAAAGAACTGACAAGAAATTGTGGGCTGATTTGGTTACTGTTAGTTTTATAAGCAGCGTGGATTAGTGTCTAAAACTAAGCTCGTCTTCCCTCCCAAACCCTGTCCTCTCCCTGATTTCCCTGTTACTGTGGACGGCACAACCATCCTTCCCTTCTCACATGCCCACAACCTTGGTGTCATCCTTGACTCATGTCTCTCATTCACCCCACACATCCAATCTGTCACCAGCACCTGCCAGTCTCACCTTCACAATATTGCCAAGATCTGCTCTTTCCTCTTCATCCAAACTGCTATCATGCTCGTACAAGCTCTCATAATATCCGGACTGGATTACTCTGTCAGCCTCCTCTCTGATCTTCCTTCCTCCTGTCTCTCCCCACTCCAGTCTATTCTTCATTCCGCTGCCTGGATCATCTTCCTTACAGAAACGCTCTGGGCATGTCACTCCCCTCCTCAAAAACCTCCAGTGGTTGCCTATCAACCTTCACATGAAACAAAAACTCCTCACTCTAGGCTTCAAAGCTCTCCATCACCTTGCCCCCTCCTACCTCACCTCCCTTCTCTCTTTCTACTGCCCACTCTGTACACTCCGCTTCTCTGCCGCTCACCTCCTCACCGTACCCCATTCACGCCTATCCAGCCGTTGCCCTTGTCCCACGTCCTACTACTCTCTTGGAATGCCCTCCCTCCTCACATCCGCCAAACTAAGTCTCTTCCCCTCTTCAAAGCCCTACTGAGAGCTTACCTTCTCAAGGAGGCCTTCCCAGACTGAGCCCCCCCTTTACCTCTGCTCCCTTCCCCTCCTCTCCCCCCACCCTCTGCTCTTCCCCCTTCCCCTCCCCTCAGCACTGTGCTCATTTGTTTATATTATTTATTACCCTATTTATTTTGTTAATGAGGCATATATCTCCTTGATTCTATTTAGCTTGATGATGTTGTCTTGTTTTGTTCTGTTTTGCTTTGCTGTCTCACCCATTTAGACTGTGAGCCCGTCATTGGGCAGGGATTGTCTCTATCTGTTGCCAAATTGTACATCCCAAGTGCTTAGTACAATGCTCTGCACATAGTAAACCCTCAGTGAACACTACTGAATGAATGAATTAGTGGAAAGAGTATGGGCCCTGGAGTCAGAGGACATGGGTTCTGATCCTTGCACTACCACTTGTTCACCAGGTGAGCTTGGGTAAGTTACTTCACTTCTCTGGGTCTCAGCTACCTTGTCTGTAAAATGGGGATTAAGACTGTGACCCCTATGTGGGACAGGGACTCTGTCCACCTTAATAATAATAATAATGATGGTATTTGTTAAGTGCTTACTATGTGCCAAGCACCGTTCTAAGCACTCTGATAGATACAAGGTTATCAGATTGTCCCACGTTGAGCTCACAGTCTTAATCCCCATTTTACAGATGAGGTAACTGAGACACAGAGAAGTTAAGTGACTTACCCAAAGTCACACAGCTGACAAGTGGCAGAGTCAGGATTAGAACTCATGACCTCTGATTCCCAAGCCGGTGGTCTTTCTATTAAGCCATACTGCTAGCTTAGTACAGTGCCTGGAACATAGTAAGAGCTTAACAAATTCCATAAAAAAGTGGCATAGAGTTTTGTTATTGAAAAGTAAAAAATGACCTCTCTCACTCTTTCTGTCTCTGTGTCTCTTGTCACTCACTCACTCACTCACTCACTCACTCACTCACTCACTCACTTTCTCTCTCACTTCTCCCCTCCCGGGTAGCCTTGCGGGTGCCCTTCTTTTCTTCCAATTAGAAATGTCCGACAATGAACACCATTGACCTTTCTATTTTTTTTTGCTGCTATTACAGATCAGCATTGGGTTCTCAGGAAATATTTCCTCCTTCTGTTCTATACCCACAGGGTCTCTGCCAGCCCAAAGCTCAGCTCCTCCAACTTGATCCTTTCCCACTTGGCCCTGTCCAATGTCACAGTACTTCTTACCAGGGGATTGCTTGAGATCTTGTCAGCCTGGGGACTGAGGAATTGCCTGAACAATGTTGGCTGTAAACTCCTCATGTACCTGGCCTGTGTGCAAAGTCCTTTGGATCTCAAATATTGCTCGACCTTCAATCCCGGTGCGGACGTCATGTTAATAGCTAGGGTGATTTTTTCACTGTGAGACCTGTTCTTCATGGGGCACATGAGCATGACAGGTGGCTACATGGTGTTTGCACTCCACAGACACCACCGGCAGGTCTGACACCTCCACATGCCCAGGTGACCCCTGCGGTGATGTCTGAGGTCAGGGCAGCCAAGAGAGTCATGGCCCCGATCACTCTCTACCTTCTCCTCCATGGGCAACATTCAGCAAGACTGAGTGTTTTACTAAACATGAGATAGAAGTCCTATCTCTACTAGTGAATATCAACACAGCATTGGCATTCACCTTCTCAGCCATCAGCCCCTTCCTGATTATTCACAGTGATGGGAGAATGAAGACCTTCTGGAAAAGGAAATCTCTTAGTACCGACACAAATCTCTCCTAGAGTCAACAGATCAGTAGCATTTATTGAGTTCTTACTGACCATAGAGGATTTGGGAGAATACAGTTCAACAGAGGTGGTCTCAAACAATCAATCAGTGGTATTTGTTTAGTGATTACTGTGTTCAGAGCACTGAACTAAGCTCAGTTAAGGTCCCAACACTGACCCTGCAAGATATCCCTGAGGGATCTTGGCTGCTGTGTCAATTAGTCCTGGATCATTGTGGGTGTAGGGCTGATTGCGCCCTGGCTCTGACCCGCCACAGTCTCAAGGCCGAGTCATGCACACTGCTGCACCTTCGCTGTTATGGTATGCACCATGGGCACGTGCAGTCCGGGCAGGTAAACAACTCATGTAAGCTGTTTTGCTTTTGTAGTGATGTCACATGGCATATAAAGGGGTGGCCCTAGCTAGGCGGGGTTTGGTGTTTCTCCTGTGCCCTGTAGCCACCCAGGGCTGTCCTGTAAGTAACTTCCCCAAATAAACCACTTTTATAGATATCTCACTAAGCCTGACTGGCGTGGTCTGCTTCCTTTTCCGGAATCTGGGCAACTTGACGGCATGTGTTGTTACAATTGACGTAGTCGGCAGGATTCCGAAAAAGGAAGCATGGGGAAAGGGACATTGCCCGGGGGAGTCCCAGAATGGTTGTACACTTCGATGTGGACGAAGGTAACCCAACAGATTGATGGGTGGGGCCCCCCACGGGAGGATGGGGAGGGCCCTAAGATCCCCCTAGGTTAGTAAAACTCCTGACAGAGGGAGCGGGGATGGTGCCAGCGAAGGAATGGCAGCGCGGGGCCGAGGCCGTGGCTTGGCTTCTCTTGTGGGTTGTCAGACTAATTGCGGAGGCACAAATGCGGGCGGAGGCCCGCATTACTGCACTAGAAAGTGAAATAGCTCAGAAACGAAACGAATTAGCCCGGGAACGGGATGTAAGTACGACTACCACCCTGCTAGACTCCGAGTCATCGGAAAGGTTGGAGGAGCAGGGGAGAAAACTAGAGAACTCAGGATGTAGGTTTGTGAGGGCTGAGGCCCGTATGATTGCACTAGAAAGTGAAATAGCTCAGAGACGAGGCGAATTAGCACGGGAACGGGATGTGAGTACGTCTACTACTTTGCTAGCCTCCGAGTTATCGGAGAGGCTGGAGGAGCAGGGGAGAAAACTAGGGAATTTAGCATGTAGGTTCGTGCGGTTAGGAGGCCGCAGGACGCCACGCCCGCGGGTGCGCACGATTATTGCGCCTCCGGAGTGGGATGCAAAGGCCTGGAAGCCTTGGGAGGTGGACAGTGAGGACATGGAGGAAGAAGACAAAGTGAGAGTAATTGGGGAGGATGGCCGACCCTGCACTGGTCTGTGCCCGCCGAAGGCACGCCCCATCGTGACGCGGAAGTTTGAGGGACAGCGCGTTGCTGACGATGGGGGAAGGGATCGGAATAGCACGGAGGAGAATGTAACCGGATCTAGGCGGATCTAGGCGAGGGGGAGCGGACGGGAGGAGAGCCGGGATGGTCCCGTCCGCGGGATAGACCGACAGGCCCCAGGACCTACCCCAAAGCGGGACCGGGCGGGGTGGGGGCGGGGGGCCGTGAGAGTCAGCCCTACACAGAGGTGGAGCGATCTCCTTCGTGCGGGAACCCCGCGAGAAAGGATTGATCAACAACCTAATGTAGTCATAGTGAGCTGGTCGAGACGGCTAGGCCTGCCACAGTAGTGTCGACCCTTAGATTACGAATGCTCAACAACCTAATGCAGTCATAGTGAGCTGGGCACAACGGCTACGCCCGCCACAGCAGTGTCGACCCTTAGATTCGGCCCCGCAGTCGGCTCCTCCCCGCCCCCACCACGGTAGAAGAGGGGGTGGTGGCGGAGGAGGGCTGGTTCTTATCCCAGCCCCACCCCTGGGGGAGGAGGCGGAGGAGGGCTGATTCTCGCCCCAGCCCCTCCCATGGGGGGTTGAGGGGGTGGAGGGCTGGCTCTTAGCCCAGTCCCTCCCCTAGGGCTGGACCCCTGGTCTTTCCCCAAGTGCAGGCCCTGGTGGGAGTCCTGAGGCTCCCATGCAGAGATGGTGATTTACTGGCCCCGCACCACTAAGCAGCGGGTCCTAGCCCTGATGGTCACTGGGGCAGAATGTATCTTAATCCACGGTAATCTCACTCTAGGCTTCAAGGCTCTCCATCACCTTGCCCCCTCCTACCTCTCCTCCCTTCTCTCTTTCTATTCCCCACCCCGCACGCTCCGCTCCTCTGCCGCCCACCTCCTCATCGTCCTCCGTCCTCCGTTCTTGCCTATCTCGCAGTCGACCCCTGGGCCACATCCTCCCGCTGTCCTGGAATACCCTCCCTCCTCACCTCCGCCAAACTAATTTTCTTCCCCTCTTCAAAGCCCTACTTAGAGCTCACCTCCTCCAAGAGGCCTTCCCAGACTGAGCTTCCCCTTTGCTCCCTCTGCTCCCTCTGCTCCCCCTCTACCCCCCCTTCACCTCCCCTCAGCTAAGCCCTCTTTCCCCCCTTTCCCTCTGCTCCTCCCCCTCTCCCTTCCCTTCCCCTCAGCACTGTGCTCATCCGCTCAATTGTATATATTTTTATTACTGTATTTATTTTGTTAATGAGATGTACATCACCTTGATTCTATTTATTGCTATTGTTTTAATGAGATGTTCATCCCCTTGACTCTATTTATTGCCATTGTTTTTGTCTGTCTGTCTCCCCCGATTAGACTGTAAGCCCGTCAGTGGGCAGGGACTGTCTCTATCTGTTGCCGATTTGTACATTCCAAGCGCTTAGTACAGTGCTCTGCACATAGTAAGCGCTCAATAAATGATATTGAATGAATGAATGAATGAATGAATGGTAATGTGCTTTGTTATCCTTGGACCCGAAACAGCCGTACTCTTAGGCCCCGGGTTTCAGGACCAGTTTGCCTTCACGTGGGAAGGGAGGCAGTGGACTTTCCAAGTTCTCTCCCAAGGATATGTCCATAGCCCCACCATTTGCCATAAATTGGTGGCCAGAGATTTGGAAAGGTTCCCATTCCATAGTGACGCACCCTGGGTGTGTTATATTGTTGACATCATGCTAACTGCAGACAGCACTTCTGTATTTACAGGATGTATCGAGCGTCCTCGCGGCACACCTGCGAACTCGAGGATGGGAGGTAATACCTGGACCAAATCCAGGGGCCTGGTACATTGGTCAAGTTTTTGGGGGTTGTCTGGTCGGGTAAGACATGGGTAATGCAATGGGTTGTCATTGATAAGATACAGAAATACTCATTCTCAGCCACCATCAAGGAGGTATAAACTTTTTTGGGCTTAGTAGGATACTGGTGGGTCTTTGTCCCTCATCTAGCACAAAGCTCTGGTAAAGAGGGGAGTCCAATGGGACTGGGGACCTGCTCAGCAGCAGACATTTAAAAAGGCTAAGGTGCTAGTAGCACAAGTAGAGGCTCTAGGCACCTGCATACCCGGGGCCCCATTCTCTCTGAACGTTCATGTCAATGATGTTGCCATGGGATGGACTTTATGTCAGACTGGGCTGGATGACCATAGTCCTTTAAGGCTTCTGGCCACAAGTATGGAAGGGGGCAGAGGAATGATATACCACTATTGAGAAGCAGTTATATGTCGTATATCTGGCCCTACAACCTGCAGCTCCCTCCACTGGGTGAGCACCCTGGCCTCTGTGATGAACCAGTCAGATTGCTGGGTGTGTGCCCACCTGCCGGTGCCCAGCACATCGGGCAGTCCGTGGTGGGTGCCTCCCCCTGCATGGGACCGATTGGAGCGCTGTACAAGCATGGGACAACACTACTGCCAGCCTGTGGATGATGGAAGAACAGAGACCTGGACACAATCGCACTTTTAGCAGCAACCAGACCAGCTCTGAAGCACGACTGTGGGCCCCTGGAATTGTTCGGATGTGGGTCATGGCAGAGTCTGGGCAACTAGCTGTTTCTGCCACAGTCTATTGGGAACGACCTGAGAACCCAACACAGTGTATCATTGTGGCTGGGTCCCCCCGATGTCCCATGCCTCTCCTTTGGGTGGGTTAAACTCCCCAGGCGTTGTATAATCAATCCTGGCAGATGAAAGGGATACACTGGCCTGGCTCAAAGAATGGGTCCGAGACAACCCTAGTCCACTTGGCCCCGAGCGGGGCACAGTGGAGCTGCAAGCCTTATCTGTAGCTGTGGCTACCCACAGCATGCATGGGCCAATGCACCTTGGGGTATGTTTTCGCCCAATGGCAAGTACACAGGCACCTGTTGGCCGCAGTTTGAATCCGCCCCTTGTACGGGCTCATTGGACCAGGTTATTCCATTGGTATAACCATCTCCTAAATGTGTTCACTCCTGAGGTAGGTCTAGAACTAATAATGATGTAAGTAGAAGAAGCAACGTGGCTCAGTGGAAAGAGCATGGGCTTGGGAGTCAAAGGTCATGGGTTTGAATCCCAGCTCTGCCACTTGTCAGCTGGGTGACTGTGGGCAAGTCACTTAACTTCTCTGTGCCTCAGTTACCTCATCTGTCAAATGGGGATGAAGACTGTGAGCCCCACGTGGGACAACCTGATTACCTGTATCTACCCCAGTGCTTAGAACAGTGCTCTGCACATAGTAAGCGCTTAACAAATACCAACATTATTATTATTATTAAATGCCTTTACACAAGCTGCTATGAATAATAGTTATCTCTACTTAATGTCAAGATGGCACAAATGTGATGGGTGATGTTACAGAATCACATGACCTTTGACATCCTAACCATTACCCAAGGGGGGAGGTTAGCACGTGTTGTGCGTACATCCCAGATGAGGAGGGCAATGTGACTGAATATTGAGAACACATGCGCCAGAAGATAGAACCCCTCTCTTCTCCCCCAGGTAGTATTGATGAGTGGTTACAACTGTGGAGGAGTGGATGATGATGTAATGCTACCTGCTCTGTTTTTTTGGTGTGTTGTTGTTATTTGTGGGGGAGGGGGGCATTCTGCTCCTCATTTGTATGGGTATATGTATATATATTTGGTTGTTGTGACATGTGCATGCAGTGTGCCAACTTCTGTTGGGCACAAGCCACCTCCCTGACAGTGAAGCCCCTTGTGAACCACTCAGGGACCCTTGCGGAAGATTATCGGGCTGAGATTGTATGAGCGGGTCAGGAGGGGTGGAGTGTAGGGGTGATTGTGCCCCGGCTCTGACCCGCCACAGTCTCAAAGCCAAGTCATGCGCACTGCTGCACCTTAGCTGTTATGGTATGCGCCCTGGGCACATGCAGTCCGGGCAGGTAAACACCTTATGTAAGCTGTTTTGCTTTTGTAGAGATGTCACGCGGCATACAAAGGGGTGGCCCTAGCTAGGCGGGGCGTGGTGTGTCTCCTGTGCCCTGCCGCCACCCAGGGCTGTCCCGTAAGTAACTTCCCCAAATAAACTACTTTTAGAGATATCTCACTGAGCCTGACTGGCGTGGTCTGCTTCCTTTTCCGGAATCTGGGCAACTCGATGGCATGTGCCGTTACAGTGGGAAAAGCCTCTGGGCTCATCTTGTTCATCAGGGAGGGGAGTCTGGGCATTACTGGAGAGATTTCCCTCTTGGAGTGTCAGAGCAGAGTTACATTAAGTGATGCTTGCATTTGTGAACCCATTAATAACTCCTGAGGGAGAGTGGAGAGATATGGTTCAAGGCTCATAAATTCTGCTTCTGGATCTGCTCTCTTAGATGGCAGCTGCCCATAGCTACTCAGCAGCAGGACTGATATCGGGTGAGTAGGATGGAACTACCTCATGCTGGCTATAGAGTTCCAGAAGATTCAGGAGGAGATCATAATAATGATGATAAATGATTTGTTAAGTGCTCACCAGGTGCCAAGCACTGTATTAAGCCCTGGGGGAGATAGAAGATGATCAGGTTCCATATGGGGTCACAGGCTAAGTAGGATGGAAAAAAGGGATTGAATCCCCATTTTGCAGATGATGGAACTGAGGCACAGAGAAGTAAAGTGACTTGGCCAAGGTCACCCAGCAGGCAGGAGGCAGAGCAGGGATTAGAATCCAGGTCCTCTGACTCCCAGGTCTGGGCTCTATCCACTAAACCACGCTGCTTCTCTGATGTGAGATGTGATCTGGGAGCGAGCTCAGTTTTGGGTGGGGGTTTACCAACACTTGAATCGTGATAATTAAATGGTGCAGCATTGGCTGAGCCTTGGGGTTGAGATGAAAAAGGGAAATACATGGTCACATTAAAGGCATTCATGATGAGTTTACAGTTTAGAGAGGACCCAGGTCCTCTGACTCCCACACCCGAGTTCTTTCCACTAGGCCATTCTGCTTCTCACTAGGCAGTTCTGCTTCTCCAAAACCTGTGTGTGTCCAAAACCTCCCCTGGTCACCCTCTCACCTGACCAAGTCCCTGAGGGCCAAAGGTATTAGATTGCCCAGTAGGATTGTCGAAGCTCTCTGGAGGGGGCGGGTGGAGGTCTCCTCTCTGGGCTGGGGAGGTCCTTCCAGAGGGAGGGAGGGCCAGTGCTGACTATGGTGACTCTGGGTACTGAAGTCCTGGCTGTCTCTCAGCTTGGGCTGGGAGGGGTCTCCTTGGGTCCAGAAAAGGACAGAATCAGATAGATATTTCTTACTTGGCCTACACCCCACCCTGTCAGTGGAATTTATTGAGCACCCACTATAGATTATAAATTATTTATTGTCTGACTTCCCGTTTAAACTGTGATGTCACTGGGTCTAACACTGTTATACTGTACTTTCCCAAGCGTTTAGTACAGTGCTCTGCATACAGTAAGTGCTCAATAAATGTGATTGAATGATTGACTACCCACAGTAAGTCCTCAATAAATACCACTGATGATGATGATGATGCAGAGCACTATACTACTCACCTGGGAGAGTACAATACTATGGATTAGGTAGACACAATCCACAAGGAACTTCCAGTCTAGAGAGAGCTTACAATACCTTGTTATTATATCCCAGCTGGATTATTGTGTCAGCCTTCTCTCTGATCTCCCTTCCTCCTGTCTCTCCCCACTCCAGTCTATTCTTCATTCCGCTGCCCGGATCATCTTCCTGCAGAAATGCTCTGGACATGTCACTCTCCTCCTTAAAAAACCTCCAGTGGTTGCCTATCAACCTCCGGATGAAACAAAAACTCCTCACTCTGGGCTTCAAAGCTGTCCATCACCTTGCCCCCTCCTACCTCACCTCCCTTCTCTCTTTCTACTGCCCACCCCGCACACTCCGCTCCTCTGTCGCTCACCTCCTCACCGTCCCCCATTCTCTCCTATCCTGCCATCGACCTCTGGTCCACGTCCTCCTGCTGTCCTGGAATGCCCTCCCTCCTCACCTCTGCCAAACCAACTCTCTTCCCCTCTTCAAAGCCCTACTGAGAGCTCACCTCCTCCAAGAGGCCTTCCCAGACTGAGCTTCCCCTTTTCCCTCTGCTCCCTCTGCTTCCTCTCTGGTCCCCTCCGCCATCTGCTCCCTCCCTCTTCTCCCCTTCCCCTCCCCTCAGCACTGTGCTCATTTGTATATATTTTTATTACCCTATTGATTTTATTAATGAGGTGTACCTCCCCTTGATTCTATTTATCGTGATTATGTTGTCTTGTTTTTGTCCATCTGCCTCCCCCGATTAGACTGTGAGCCCGTCATTGGGCAGGGATTGTCTCTATCTGTTGCCGAAATGTACATTCCAAGCGCTTAGTACAGTGCTCTGCACATAGTATTTATTGCCATTGTTCTTGCCTGTCTGTCTCCCCCGATTAGACTGTAAGCCCATCAAAGGGCAGGGACTGTCTCTATCTGTTACCGATTTGTACATTCCAAGTGCTTAGTACAGTGCTCTGCACATAGTAAGCGCTCAATAAATACTATTGAATGAATGAATAGTAAGCAGTCAATAAATACTACTGAATGAATGAATATTATCAATAATATTAAGAATAATAATAAGAATAACAGTATTTTTTTAGCTCTTACTATGTCAAGCAACATCAAGCACTGTTCCGTGCAGGGGTAGATACAAGTTCATCAGGTTGGCTCCAGACCCTATTCCACAAAGGGCTCACAGTCCAAGTAGGAGAGAGCGCAGGTTTTCAATGCCCATTTTACAGAGGAAGAAGCTGGGGCCCCGAGAAGTGAAGTGACTTGCCCAAGGTCACACAATAAGTAAGTGGCAGAGCTGGAATTAGAACCCAGCTCCTCTGACACCCACACTCCCTCTCGCCCATCCTGTCCACTGCCTTCCACTTCCTGACTCAAGCTGAGATGTATGAGCTCTCTGCTGGGTTTTGCCTTTTTAACATTTCTTGTTGGCTATCTGGGTATGCCTGATTCTCTAGGTACATTTTGCCTAGAGGAGTTTTTGTATGATGCAGCAGTGGATGAGCCACCGCTGGAGTTTTTTGAGGGGCAGGGTGACAGGTCCTGAATGTTTTTGTAGAAAAATGATCTGGGCAGTAGAGTGGAGTGGGGAGAGACAGGAGGCTGGGAGGTCAGCAAGGAGGGTGATGCAGTAATCCAGACAGGTTAGGATGAGTAATTGTATTATTCATTCACTCAATTGTATTTATTGAGCACTTACTGTGTGCAGGGCACTGTACTAAGCACTTGGAAAGTGCAATTTGGCAACAGATAGAGACGATCCCTACCCAACAACAGCCTCACAGTTTAGAAGGGGGAGACAGATAACAAAACAAAACAAGTAGATAGACATCAATAGCATCAAAATAGATAAATAGAATTATAGATATGCACACATCATTAATAAAATGAATAGAATAATAAATATGCACAAATATACAACAGTTCTGTGGGGTGGGGAAGGAGGTAGAGCAGAGGAAGGGAGTCGGGGCGATGGGGAGGGGAGGGGGAGCAGATGAAAAGGAAGCTCAGTCTTGGAAGGCCTCTTGGAGGAAGTGAGCTCTCAGTAGGGCTTTGAAGGGGAGAAGAAAGCTAGTTTGGTGGATGTGAGGAGGGAGGGCATTCCAGGACAGAGGTAGGACGTGAGCCAGGGGTCGATGGTGGGACAGGCTAAAATGAGACCCAATGAGGAGGTTAGCAGCAGAGGAGCGGAGTGTGTGGGCTGGGCTGTAGAAGGAGAGAAGAGAAGTGAGGTAGGAGGGGGCAAGGTGATGGAGAGCTTTGAAGCCAATAGTGAGGAGTTTCTGCTTCATGCAAAGGTTGATAGGTAATCACTGGAGATTTTTGAGGAGGGGTGGGTGACATGCCCAGAGTATTTCTGTAGAAAGTAACATGGTAGCAGTTTGGCTGGAAAGGAAAAGGCGTTGTTGTGAAGGTGGGACCAACAGGATTTAGTGATAGATTGAATACATGGGTTGAAAGAGAGAGAGGAATCCAGGATAATGCCAAGTTTATGGGCTTGTGAGACAGGAAGGATGGTGGTGCAGTGATGGGAAAGTCCAAGAGAGGACAGGATTTGTGTGTGATGATAGCGAGTTCTGTTTTGGACATGTTTAACTTGAGGTGAGAGGCTTTGACTACCATCTCTACACAGATGACACGCAGATCTACATCTCCGCCCCTGTCCTCTCCCCCTCCCTTCAGGCTTGCATCTCCTCCTGCCTCCGGGACGTCTCCACCTGGATGTCGGCCCGCCACCTAAAACTCAACATGAGCAAGACTGAGCTCCTCATCTTCCCTCCCAAACCCGGTCCTCTCCCAGACTTCCCTATCACCGTGGATGGCACGACCATCCTTCCCGTCTCTCAGGCCCGCGATCTCGGTGTCATCCTTGACTCGTCTCTCTCATTCACCCCACACATCCTATCCGTTACCGAGACCTGCCGGTTTCACCTTTACAATATCGCCAAGATCCGCCCTTTCCTCTCCACCCAAACGGCTACCTTACTGATACGGGCTCTCGCTATATCCCGGCTAGACTACTGTGTCAGCCTTCTCTCTGATCTCCCTTCCTCCTCTCTCGCCCCGCTCCAGTCTATTCTTCACTCCGCTGCCCGGCTCATCTTCCTGCAGAAACGACCTGGGCATGTCACTCCCCTTCTTAAACACCTCCAGTGGTTGCCTATCAACCTCCGCTCCAAACAAAAACTCCTCACTCTAGGCTTCAAGGCTCTACATCACCTTGCCCCTTCCAACCTCTCCTCCTTTCTCTCTTTCTACCGCCCACCCCACACGCTCCGCTCCTCTGCCGCCCACCTCCTCACCATCCCTCGGTCTCGCCTATCCCGCTGTCGACCCCTGGGCCACGTCCTCCCGCGGTCCCGGAACACCCTCCCTCCTCACCTCCGCCAAACTGATTCTCTTCCCCTCTTCAAAACCCTACTTAAAACTCACCTCCTCCAAGAGGCGTTCCCAGACTGAGCTCCTCTTCTCCCTCTACTCCCTCTACCACCCCCCCTTCGCCTCTCCGCAGCTTAACCCTCTTTTCCTCCCATTTCCCTCTGCTCCTCCCCCTCTCCCTTTCCATCCCCTCAGCAATGTACTCGTCTGTGGATATCCAAGTAGAGATGTCTTGGAGGCAAGAGGAAACGCGAGACTGCTGTTTCTAATCCCTGTTCTGCCACTTGTCTGCTGTGTGACCTTGGGTAAGTCACTTCACTTCTCTGTGCCTCAGTTCCCTCATCTGTAAAATAGGGATTAAGTTTATCCCTCCAACCTAGGCTGTGAGCCCCAAGTTGTCCGACTTGTTGAAGTTCTACCTATATTCATGCTTAGTACAGGGCCTGGGACATAGTAAGTGCTTAACAAAATACATATACATATATATCAAGAGCTTAAAAGGGTTCAGATCCAAGTGCATAGACAACACAGAAGGTAGAGGGAATAAGGGAAATGAGGGCTTAGTCAGGGAAAGCCCATATAAATACCCATATTTATATGGGACATGATAAAAGAGAATCACTCGCTGGTATTTTCTGAGCTCTTACTGTGTGCAGAGCACTGAACTAAGCACTTTGAATAGAGGATACATTTCCTGTCCATAACGAGCTTACAGCCTAGAGAATGGGCTATATTTATTCTCCCTGAGTAAAGAAAAAGGGGTAAGGAAGCATGGGGTCCACAAAGAGTTGGGGCTTTTGGTCTTTTCATGATCCAGCACCCCCTTGTCCAGGGCTGCTGCCTCCAGCTAGTGTAGTGACCATTTGGAGGTCTGTCTCTCCAATCAATCATATTTATTCATTTTTTAAAAAGGTATTTCTTAAACGCTTACTATATTCCAGGAACTGTACTAAGTGCTGGGGTAGATGCAAGCTAAGTAGGTTGGATACAGTCCCTGTCCCTCATGGGGCTTACAATGTTAATCCCCATTTTACAGATGAGGTAACGGAGGCACAAAGAAGTGAAGCAACTTGCCCAAGGTCACGCAACAGAGACGTAGCAGAGCCGGGATTAAAATTTATGTCCTTCTGACTTCCAAGCCTGTGCACTATCCACTAGACCACACTGTTTCTCAGACATTAATCAATCGGTGGTATTTATTGAGTGCTCACTGTGTGCAGAGCACTGAACTAAGTGCTTGGGAGAATACAGTATAACAGAATTGGTAGACATGTTCCCTGCCTACGATGAGCTTGCAGCCTAGAGGGGGATGAGATCAATCAATAAATGAATCAGTGGCGTTTATTGAGCTCTCACTTTGTCCTGGCTCTGCTACTTCTCTGTTGCGTGACCTTGGGCAAGTTGCTTCACTTCTTTGTGCCTCCGTTGCCTCATCTGTAAAATGGGGATTAACATTGTATCTGTATCTGTATTGTAACTGTATTAAGCACTTGGGAGAGTACAACAGAGTTGGTAGACATGTTCCCTGCCCAAAATGAGCTTGCAGGCTAGAGGGGGACAGGATCAGTCAATCAGTGATATTTATTGAGCACTCACTGTGCTAAGCGCCTGGGAGAGTACAATACAACAGAGTTGGTAGATGCCTTCCCTGCCCACAGTGAGATCCAATCTCCCCATCCTGGTTGTTCCTCCTGCTCACTGGCTACTAGGAACCTCTAGTGGTGTGACCTAGAGGATAGAGCCCGGGCCCTGGAGTCAGAAGGAACTCAGTTCTAATCTTGGCTCCTCCACCTGTTTGCTGTGTGACCTTGAGCAAATCACTTAACTTCTCTGTGCCTCAGTTCCCTCATCTGTAAAATGGGGATTAAGACCGTGAGCCCTATTGTGGGACAGAGACAGTGTCCAAACCGATTATCTTGTAACTACCCCAGAGCTTGGAACAGTGCCTGGCACAGAATAAGTACTTAAATACCACAATTATTATTCTTATTATTAGGGGTAGTGACTATGGTCAGGCATGACCTTGAGGAGAGGGGAGGATTGGGGGATTGGGGAGGGCATGTCAAATGGGCTCAACTCCTGGCAGAGCTGGAATTGGACAAGATCTCAGAGGCACCTGGGCAATGAAGATTCCCTGTCAACTCAGGGGATCTTCCTAAGACCAATTAGCAGCAGATATTTTGAGGACTATCAGGGGACCAGAATGCAGTAGTCAAGGCAGGATAAGATCATTCATTCATTCGGTCTGTCAGTCAGTCATATTTATGGAACACTTATTGTATTAAGCTCTTGGGAGAGTACAATAGAACAACAAATGGACACATTCCTGCCCACGATGAACTCACAGTCTAGAGAGGGAAACAGATATTAATATAAATAAAATGAACAAATAGATAAGTAAATAAATGGATAAATAAATAAATTACAGATATATACATATATACATATGTGCTGTGGGGATGGGAGGGAGGACGAATGAAAGATCAAGTAAGAGCAGAGCAGAAGGAAGTGGGAGAAGAGGAGAGGAGGGCTTATTCAGGGAAGGCTTTGTGGAGGAGATGTGCCTTCCATAAGATTTTGAAGTAGCGGAGGGCAATTATCTCTCTGACATGAGGAGGGAGGGTGTTCTAGGCCAGAGGTAGGATGTGGGCAAGAGGTCAGTGGTGAGACAGATTAGATTGAGGTACAGTGAGATGGTTAGCATTAGAGGAACAAAGTGTGCCGGCTGGGTTGCAATAGGAGAGTAGCATAATGAGGTAGGAGGGGGAAAGATGATTAAGTGCTTTAAAGCCAATGGTGAGGAATTTTTGTTTGATGCGGAGGTGGATGGGCAACCACTGGAGTTTCTTGAGGAGTAGGGAAACATGGTCTGAACGTTTTTGATAGAAAATTATTCTGGCAGCAGAGTGGAGAGGGGAGAAACAGGAGCCAGGGAGGTCAACGAGGAGGCTGATACAGTAATCAAGGTGAGATAGGATAAGTGCTTGCATTAATGTGGTAGCAGTTTGGACGGAGAAGAAGGGGAGGATTTTGGTGATGTTGAGAAGGTAGAACTGACAAGATTTAGTGGTCTTGAATACGTAGGTGGAATGAGAGAATGGAGTCAAGGATAATGCCAAAGTTGAGGGCTTGTGAGACAGAAAGCATGGTAGTGCCTACAACAGTGTTGGGCAAGTGAGTGGGAGGACAGGGTTTAGGTGGGAAGATAAGAGGTTCAGTTTTAGCCATATTAAGTTTGAGGAGACAGGAGGACATCCAAGCAGAGAGGTCTTGAAGGCAGAAGGAAATGTGAGACTGCAGAGAGAGAGAGAGAGATCAAGGCTGGAGATGTAGATTTGGGTATCATCAGCATAGAGTTGACAGTTGAAGCCATGTGAGTGAATGAGTTTTCCAAGGGAGTGGGTGCTGATGGAGAAAAGAAGGGGACTCAGAATTGAACCTTGAGGAACACCCACAGTTAGGGGAAAGACGGCAGAAGGGGAGCCAGTGAAAGAGACTGAGAATGAGCGGCCAGAGAGATAGGAGGAGAACCAGGACAGGACAATGTCAGTGAAGCCAATATTGGATAATCTCTCCTGGGGAAGAGAGTGGTTGACAGTTTCAAAGGCAAGTGAGAGGTCGAGGAGGATTAGGACAGAGTAGAGGCCGTTGGGTTTGGCAAGGGGCGGATCATTATTGACCTTTGAGAGGGTGGTTTCTGTGGAATGAAGAGGACGGAAGCCAGATTGGAGGGAGTCAAGGAGAGAATTGGAGGAGGGAAACTTGAGGCAGAGGGTGTGGACCGCCCGCTCAAGATTTTGGAGAGGAATGGTAGGAGGGAATTGGGGTGATAACTAGAGGGAGCCATGGGGTCAAAGGAGGGTTTTTTTAGGATAGGGGAAGTATGGGCATGTTTAAAAGCAGAGAGGAAGAAGTCATTGGAGAGAGAACAGTTGAAGATGGCTGTTAGGGAAGAAAGAAAGGAGGAGGCAAGTGTTTTGATAAGCTGTGAAGGAATGGAATCTGATGCACAGTTTGTGGGGGGGTGGTGTATTTTGAAAGAAGACAGGAGATTTCCTCAGGAGATAGTGCTGGGAAAAATGGAAGAGTTGAAGAAGGGGTAGGGGAGGAGAGGGACTGGAGAGGGGCAGGGGAGATTTTCAGGAGATCATAATAATGTTGGTATTTGTTAAGTGCTTACTATGTGCAGAGCACTGTTCTAAGCGCTAGGGTAGATACAGGGTAATCAGGTTGCCCCACGTGAGGCTCACAGTTAATCCCCATTTTACAGATGAAGTAACTGAGGTACAGAGAAGTTAAGTGACTTGCCCACAGTCACACAGCTGACAAGTGGCAGAGCCGGGAGTCGAACTCATGACCTCTGACTCCGAAGCCCAGGCTCTTTCCACTGAGCCACGCTGCTTCCCTATGGTGTCAATTTTGTTGATGAAGTAAGTGGCCAGCTTACTGGGGGCAAGGGTTGGGTAAGGCACAGGGACAGGGAGCCTGAGGAGGGAGTTAAATGTCTGCAACAACTGGGGAGGGCAGTGGGCGTGGGTGTCAGTTAGGGTGGAGAAAAAGTTTTGCCAGGCGGAGGAGAGGGTAGAGTTAAAGCATGCAAGGATAAATTTCAAGTGGACAAAATTGGCTTGATATCTAGATTTCCACCAGCAGCACTCTGCAGCTCTTGCACAGGAGTGAAGGAGGCAGACTGTGGAGGTGATCCAAGGCTGTGGGTTAGTGGTATGAGAGTGATGAAGGGATAGGGGAGCAAGTGAGTTGAGTTCAGTAGAAAGGGTGGTGTTGAGAGAATCAATCTGGTCATCAAGGGAGGGTAGTTTGGGTATGGAGACTAAATGGGGCATGATAACAGCGTGACAGTAGTTAGGATGGGAATTACTGCAACAGCCTCCTCGCCAACATCCCTGCCTCCTGCTTCTCCCCACTCTAGTTCATACTTCACTCTGCTGACCGGATCAATTTTCTACAAAAAATGTTCAGTCCACTTCTTCACACTCCTCAAGGACCTCCAGTGGTTTCTCTACCATCTCCGTATCAAATGGAAACTCCTTACCATAGGCTTTAAAACGCTCAATCATCTTGCTCCCTCCTACCTTATATCCCTGATTCCCTACTACAGCCCAGCCTGCACACTTCATTCATTCATTCATTCATTCATTCATTCATTCATTCATACTTATTGAGCTCTTTCTGTGTGCAGAGCACTGTACTAAATGCTTGGGAAGTGCAATTCAACAACAAAGAGAGACAATCACAGTCTAGAAGGAGGGAGGCAGACATCAAAACAAGTAGACATCAATAGTATCAATAAAAATAAATCGAATTAGGGATACATATACACACATCAGAACACTCCTCTAGCACCAGCTTCCTCACTGTACCTTGATCTCTTCTATCTACCTCCCAACTCCTCTCCCACGTCCTCACACTAACCTGAAACTTCCTTCCCCTCCATATACACCAGACAGTCACTTTCCCTACCTTCAAAGCATTATTAAGGTCACCTCTCCTCCAAGAGACCTTCCCCGATTAAGGCCTCTTTTCCCTGGCTCCCTCTCTCTTCAGCAACCAATCAATCCATCAGTGATATTTATTGAGCGCTTAATATGTGCAGAGCACTAGATTAAGCACTTGGGAGAGTACAAGAGAACAGAATTAGTAGATACGTTCCCTGTCCATAACGAGCTTACAGTGCATTTGGATCTGTGCCCTTTGGGTAATTGATATTGCCCCACCTTAAGCCCCTCATCAATTATGTGCATATAATTTAATTTTATAAAATAAATGATTTATATCAATGGCTGTCTCCCCCTCTAGACTGTAAGCTCCTTGAGGGCAGGGAATGTGTCTATCAACTCTGTTATATTGTACTCTCCCAAACACTTAGTACAGTGCTTTCACAACATCGCCAAAATCTGCCCTTTCCTCTCCATCCAAACTGCTATCGGGCTCGTACAAGTTCTCATAATATCCGGACTGGATCACTGTGTCAGCCTCCTCTCTGATCTCCCTTCCTCCTGTCTCTTCTTGCTTCAGTCTATTCTTCATTCCGCTGCCCGGATCATCTTCCTACAGAAACGCTCTGGGTATGTCACTCCCCTCCTCAAAAACCTCCAGTGGTTGCCTATCAACCTTCGCACGAAACAAAAACTCCTCACTCTTGGCTTCAAAGTTCTTCATCGCCTGGCCCCCTCCTACCTCACCTCCCTTCTTTCCTACAGCCCACCCTGTACACTCCGCTCCTCTGCCGCTTACCTCCTCACTGTGCCTCTTTCTTGCCTGTCCCGCTGTCGATCCCTGGCCCACATCCTACCACTGACCTGGAATGCCCTCCCTCCTCACATTTGTCAAACTAACTCTCTTCCCCTCTTCAAAGCCCTACTGAAAGCTCATCTCCTCCATGACGCCTTCCCAGACTGAGCCCTCCTTTTCCCTCTGCCCCTTCTCTCCTCCCCACTGCCCCTACTCCCTCCCTCTGCTCTACCCGTTTCCCCTCCTCACAGCACTTCTGTATATTTGTATGCATTATTTATTGCTGTATTTATTTTGTTAATGATGTGTATATATCTATGATTCTATTTATCTTGATGATATTGACGCCAGACTACTTGCTTGGTTTGCTGTCTGGATCCCCCTTTTAGACTGTGAGCCTGTTGTTGGGAAGGGATTGTCTCTATCTGTTGCTGAATTGTACATCTCAAGCGCTTAGTAGAGTGTTCTGCACAGTCAGTGCTCAATAAATATGATTGAATGAATGACAGATATGTTTCAATTAACTTTCTTTCTCTCTCCCTCTCTCTTCCCCTCTTTCTCTCTCCCTTTCTCATCCCCTCCCTCACCCTCTCTCTTCCTCTTTCTCCTTCCCTTTCTCTGTCTCTCCCTCTGTCCCTCTTACTCCTTCTCCATTTTTCTCTCTCCTTACCCTCCCTCTCTCCCTCCTACTAGTTCTCTCCCTCCCTTTCTTCCCCTCCCTCTCTCCCTTTCCTCTTCTCTGTCTCCTTTTCCCTCCCTCTCCCTCCCTTTTCCTCCCTCTCCTCTTATCTCTCTCCCCTTCCTCTTCTCTATCTCTTTCCTCCTCTCTCTCCCTCACCCTTCCTCTCTCTCCCCTCTTCTTCTCTCTCTCCCTTTCCCTCCCTCTTCCGCTCTCTCTGTTTCCTCTTCTCTCTCTCCCTTGCTCCCTCCCTCTCTCTCCCTCTCCTCTTCTCTCTCTCCTTTTCCCTCCCTCTCTCTTTCCCTCTCCTTTCCTCTTTCTCTTTTCCTCTCTTTCTCACCCTCTCCTGTTCCTTCCTTTTTCTCTTCTACTTCCCATCTTTCGTCCTCTCCTCTCCTCCCCAAATGCACCGCAGGAGTTCTCCTCTGGCGTTATCTCAAAATTCACAACCATGGAGGCCACGGCACTCTCCTTTGGGATCCTGATGCTGTTACAGCTCAGTGCTGGGGTCACCATGAATGCCTTCCTTCTCCTGTTTTATATCCGCATGGTCTCTGCCAGCTCCAAGTTCGGGCCCTCCGATTTGATCCTTGGCCACCTGGCTTTGGCCAACACCATGGTTCTTCTCACGTTTGGAATCTCAGAGACCCTTTCAGCTTGGAGACTGAGGAATTTCCTGAACAATGGTGGATGTAAAATTCTCATGTATCTGTACCGAGTGGCCCGGGGCCTGGCTATCTGCAGCACCTGCTTCCTGAGTGTGTTCCAGGCCATTACTATCAGTCCCGGGACCACTCGGTGGGCCTGGATCAAGGCCAGGTTGCCCAGGTGCATTGTCCCCTCCTGCCTCTTCTCCTGGGGCCTCAGTCTACTCATAGATTTTGATGTCTTGCTGAACATGACAGGTCCTCAGAACAGCAGCAGTGTTCAACTCGTGTTGGATCTCAAATATTGTGCAAAAATCAGTGCCAGTGCAGAAATCACCCTTCTAATTGCGGTTGTGCGTTCCCTCCGTGATCTTTTCTTCATGGGGCTCATGAGCGCGGCCAGTGGCTACATGGTGTTTGTCCTACACAGGCACCACCAGCAGGTCCGACACCTCCACGTGCCCGGACGCCCCCCCGGGGCGATGCCTGAGGTCAGGGCAGCTAAAAGGGTTATGGCCCTGGTCACCCTCTATGTCCTCCTCTATGGACAACAGACCATCACGCTGAGCATCTTACTAAACTTAAAAAAGAAACCCCCTCTGTTGGTGGACAGCCACATGGTGTTGTCTTTCACCTTCTCAACTGTGAGTCCATTCCTGATCATTCATGGTGACTGGAGAATGAGGACATTTTGGAAACGGGACTCTCCTATTTCTCACCTGAATCCCTGACAGGGTACCAGAAAAACCACCTCCCCTCACTAATAATGATCATAATAACTGTGGAATTTGTTTAGTGCTTATGTGTCAAGCATGCTTCTAAACACTGGAGAAGATATAAGATCAGCAGGTAAGACACAGTCCCTGTCCCACATGGGGCTCACAGTCTTAATCCCCATTTTACAGAGGAGGTCACTATGTCATAGAAAAGCTAAGTGACTTGCCTAAGGTCACACAGCAGACCAGTGGCAGAGCTGGCATTAGAGAAGCAGCGTGGCTCAGTGGAAAGAGCACGGGCTTTGGAGTCAGAGGTCATGAGTTCGAATCCCAGCTCTGCCACTTGTCAGCTGTGTGACTGTGGGCAAGTCACTTAACTTCTCTGTGCCTCAGTTACCTCATCTGTAAAATGGGGATTAAGACTGTGAGCCCCACGTGGGACATCCTGATTCCCCTGTGTCTACCCCAGTGCTTAGAACAGTGCTCGGCACATAGTAAGCGCTTAACAAATGCCAACATTATTATTATAATTATTAACCCAGATACTTTCTACTCCAAGGCCTGTGCTCTGTCCACTAAGCCATACTGCTTCTCAGGGTAGGTGCATCTTAATTAGGTCAGCCACAGTCTCTGTCCCATGTGGCATTCCTAGTCTAAGGAGGAGGGAGAATAGGGAGTGAATCCCCATTTTACATTTGAGGGAAACTGAGGCACAGAGAAGTGAAGTGACTTGCTCGAGGTCACGCAACAAGCAATTGGCAGAGCTGGGATTGGAACGCAGATCCTCTGACTCCCAGTCCTGTGCTCTTTTCTCTAGGCCGTGGCTGCTTCCCATTCGGAGATGACTAGGTGTCCCAATTTGGACAGTACCATGTCACTTTTGGGTGCTCTGCCCTGTGTCTCCAAATGCCTACAGCAGGGCTAAGTAAGGGTAATGGTAAGAACTGAGATCAATCAACTGATTGTATTTTTTTGTTTACCATGCGCAGAATGCTGTAGTAAGCACTTGAGTGAATACAATGACAGAGTTGGTAGACATCCTCCCTGTCCACAGGGAGCTTGCAGTCTAGAGAGAGAAATCAATCCATCAGTGATATTTTTTGAGAGCTTGCTGTGTGCCCAGCACTGTGTTGAGTACTTGGGAAACTACAATATAACCCAGCTGGTAGATATGTTCCCCTCCATTAAGGAGCTTACGTTCTAGAGGGGGAATCAGTCAAGGAATCAGTCAGTGGTAATTATTAAGCGCTTGCTATGTGCCGAGTACAGCACTAAGTGCTTGGGAGAATACAATATAACAGAGTTGGTAGACCCGTTCCCTGTCCACAATATGAGTATAATAATAATAATAATGTTGGTATTTGTTAAGCGCATACTATGTGCAGAGCACTGTTAGAGCACTGGGGTAGATATAGGGTAATTAGGTTGTCCTTTGTGAGGCTCACAGTTAAACCCCATTTTACAGATGAGGTAACTGAGGCACAGAGAAGTTAAGTGACTTGCCCACAGTCACACAGCTGACAAGTGGCAAGGCCGGGATTTGAACCCATGACCTCTGACTCCCAAGCCCGGGCTCTTTTTACTGAGCCACGCTGCTCCTCTAATGTTGGTATTTGCTAAGCATTTACTATGTGCTGAGCACTGCTCTAAGGGCTGGGGAAGATACAGGGTAATCAGGTTGTCCTATGTGAGGCTCACAGTCTTAATTCCCATTTTACAGATGAGGTCACTGAGGCACATAGAAGTTAAGTGACTTGCCCACAGTCATACAGCTTCCAAGTGGCAGAGCTGGGATTCGAGCCCATGACCTCTGACTCCCCAGCCCGTGCTCCTTCTACTGAGCCATGCTGGTTGTTGCTGCTGTCACAAGAAGGAATCAAACCTCCCCAATAATGCTTTGGTGCAGTTGAGTCAGCTCTGCCCCAGTTCTGCCGATAGGAATTTTTCCTCTTGGGCAGAAGAACTTCATTCAGCCATGCTGGAAAAGCCCACCCCAGACACCCTGGAAAGGCCAGTTTGGGGCAGAGAAAGGCACCGGGGCAATTGCTATAATTATTATTAATTGCTGCCAGCCTCTGCATGGACTCTGAGGGAGAGACTCCCCAGGCAGTGTGGTCAAGTGGAAAGAGCCTGGGATCCAGAGGATCTGGGTTCTAATTCTGGTCCTGCCACTTGTCTGCTGGATGACCTTGGGCAAGTCACTTCACTTCTCCATGCCTCAATTTCCTCATCTGTAAACTGGGAATTCAATACCTGTTCTCCTGTCTCATTAGAATGTGAGCTCCACGTGAAATGGATAGAATTCAGATTGTTTATCTCATGTCTTGAAAAGCAGAGTGGTCTAGTGGAAAGAACAGGTCCCTGGGAGTCAGAGGACCTGGGTTCTAATTCTAGATCTGACACATGTCTGCCGGGCAACCTTGGGCAAATCACTTCACTTTGCTGTTCCTCAGTTTCCTCATCTATGAAATGGGAATTTGATACCGTTCTCACTCCCCTTCAGACTGTGAGCTCCATATGAAGAGGGACTGATTTTAGCCTATTTATTTGATATCTTGAGAACCAGTGCGGACTAGGTAAAAGAGAGCAGGCTTGGGAGTCAGAGGACCTGAGTTCTACTCTGACTCTACCATTTGTCTGTTGGGTGACCTTGGGCAAATCACTTCACTTTACTGTACCTCAGTTTCCTCATCTGTAAAATGGGAATTCAATGCCTGTTCTCCCTCTCCTTTAGACTGTGAGCTCCATGTGGAACAGACTGAATCCAGCTTGTTTATCATATCTTGAGAAGCAGTGTGGCCCAGGGGAAAGAGCATGGGCTTGGGAGTCAGAGGTCATGGGTTCGAATCCCGGCTCTGCCACTTGTCAGCTGTGTGACTGTGGGCAAGTCACTTAACTTCTCTGTGCTTCAGTTACCTCATCTGTAAAATGGGGATTAAGACTGTGAGTCTCACGTGGGACAACCTGATTACCCTGTATCTCCCCCAGTGCTTAGAACAGTACTCTGCACATAGTAAGTGCTTAACAAATACCAACATTATTATTATTATTATTATAGGATCCAGGTTCTAATCCCAGCTCTTCCATGTGTCTGCCATGTGAAGGACTTCAACATCCACATGAATGTTTCTGACAACCTTCCTGCTGCCTGCTTCCTCACACTCCTCGACTCCACTGAGGTCCTGCTCCACTCCATGTCACCCACTCACCAATTTGGTCGCACATTTAATCTCCCCATCCCTTATCACAGTACAGTCTCTGCACTCACCAACTCTGAATTGTAGTACAGTGGACTGTGTTGAGGATTTACATTGACCCCAGCTGGAACCCGAGGCGGGTAGCTTGTTCAAAGCAGTGGGAGTATTAACTGAGCACTTACTGTACGCTAGAGGAAGGTCGGTTCGACCTTCACAACATCGCTAAAATCCGCCCTTTCCTCTCCATCCAAACTGCTACCACCTTAATCCACACTCATCCTATCCCACCTTGATTTACTGCATCATCCTCCTTGCGGACCTCCCAGCCTCTTGTCTCTCTCCACTCCAGTTCCCTCTGTTGCCCGGATAATTTTTCTACCAAAACGTTCAGGCCATATTTCCCCTTTCCTCAAGAAACTCCAGTGGTTGCTCATTCACTTCCGCATCAAACAGAAACTCCTCACCATTATCTTTAAAGCACTGAAACCATTTTGCCCTCTCCTACCTCTCCAAGCTACTCTCCTACTACAACATAGCCCACACACTTAGCTCCCCTAATGTCCACTTACTCACTGTACCTCAGTCTCTCCTATCTCACCGCCAGCCCCTCGTCCATGTTCTGCCTCTGGCCTGGAATTCCCTTCCTCCTCAAATCTGACAGATCATTACTCTCCGCTCCTTCAAAGCCTTGTTGAAGGCACATTTCCTCTAAGAGGCCCTCCCACACTAAGCCTCCACTTTCCTTGTCTTCCACTCCCTTCTGTATCATCCTGACTTGCTCCCTTCATTCATCCCCCTTCCCAACGCCACAACACATATGCATTATTCATAATTTATTTATATTAATGTCTGTCTATCCTCCTCTAGACTGTAAGCCTGTTGCGGGCAGGGAATGTCTTTTATATTGTACTCCCTCAAGTACTTAGTACAGTCCTCTGCACACAGTAATTGCTCAATCAATACAATTGACTGAATGACTGACTACAATAAAACAGCTTTGGTAGATACATTCCCTGCCCACAAGGAGTTTACAGTCTATAGACAAAGCCTTCAGAAACCATTCATTCTTATATCAACAGTAGAAAATTCATTCTACATCAAACAGAAACTCCTAACTGTTGGCTTTAAAGCACTCAATCAGCTCATCCCCTCCTACCTTCCCTCACTGATCTCCTACTACAGTCCAGCCTGCACACTTTGCCCCTCTACTGACAGCTTGCTCACTATGCCCCCATCTCTTCTATCTCATGGCTGACCCCTTTTCCACCTCCTTCTTCTGCCCTGGAACTCCCTCTTCTCCCATCAATGCTAAACCACTACTCTCCTACCTTCAAAGCCTTATTTAAATCCAAGGTGGCAGCTTTTGTTAGGGAAAGAATTCAGTGTGGACCAGTAGAGGGAGAGAGTACCTAACAGAAAGAGATGTTTAGGGCACAGAATGCACCTGTCCTTTCCCTATGAGCTCGTATAACTTTCAGAGGTCATGTCTTTCCTCCCCTTACCTCTGGACATGAATGAACTGTCCCAGACATGACTGAAGGACAGGACAGTGGATGCCCCTCGTCCACCTGTCCCCAAGACCCAGCCCCCCACTGTCAGTAAGGTCCCAGAGTTCAGGTAAGAGCTTAGTACCGTGCTCTGCACATAGTAAACGCTCAATAAATACAATTGATTGATCGATTGATTGATCGACTCAGCTGCTCGCTTTGTTGCAGTGCCATGAGGATGAAAGTAGCTTCTCTGCTTCTCCTCATTCTCTACTTCCACCCAACGGTGTCAGCCTCCTTCAGGTGACAAGATAATCACAGCCCTAAAGAGAGATGAGCTAATGAAACCCTTCCCTATTAAAAGCTGCCACCTTGGGTAACCAACCCTGAGATTGCAATAGCATGGTCTGTATCAGGCCCCAGGACCAGTCTGGTGAGTGACTTTTCCTTTCTGACTCTGAGTCTGGCTAAGGAGGGGAAGAAGAAGAGAGGAAGCCTCCTTTGGGAGCTAGAGGGAAAACAAGGTTCTGGACCTAGGGAGACTGGTTGCTTTACGTATTCAAAACCGAGGAAGCAGTCTCCATCTGAAGGAGAAATTTTTCGTTTGGATTCTGGAAGGGTCTGTTCCAACCCTGGGTGCTGATCTGATCTGCTTGAGTGCCCCCTTTTTCTGGGAATAATCAAGGAAGCAGCATGATTTTGGGGAAAGAGCCCAGGCCTGGGAGTGAGAGGACTGGGACTCTAATCCCGGCTCTGCCACTTGTCTGCTGTGTGACCTTGGATGTCAGTTCACTTCTCGGTGCCACAGTTATCTCATCTGTAAAATGGAAATTAAATCCTCTTCCCTCCGACCTATGACTGTGAGCCCCACATGGGACAGGGACAGTGTCCAGCCTGATTATCTTGAGTCTATCCCAGTGCTTGGCACAGTGGCTGGCACATAATAAGTGCAAAACAAATACCCTAAAAAAATGGAGCACTTTGGAAGGGGAAAAGCTTTCAGACTGGGAATCAGTAATTCAGTCTGTCAGTCAGTCATATTTATTGAGCACTTACTGTTTGCTGAACACTATATTAAGAGCTTGGGAGAGTACAACACAACAATATAACAGACTCATTCCCTGCCCACAATGAGCTTTCAGTCTAGAGGGGGAGACATACATGAAGAAAAATAAGGCATTAAAATAAATAAGATAAGGCACTGAAAAGATAGGAGAGGGGGCACAAGAAGATGGATATATTCTGACTGGAGCAGCTTCTGGTTAGAAAAGTAAATCCCACCACCTCATGAAGTGATAGGGTGATCTTCCCCCTGCTTCCCACGGCTGTCCAAGCTGGACTTCCAACTTGGCCCAGTCCCAGGTTTCTGACAAGAGCTGAGATATTCTAATCAGTGGTATTCATTCATTTATTCATTCAGTTGTACTTACTAAGTGCTTACTGTTTGAAGAGCACTGTACTAAGTGCTTGGGAAGGTACAATACAACAATGAACAGACACATTCCCTTCCCACAATGAGCTCACAGTCTAGAAGGGGGAGACAGACATCAATACAAATGAATAAATTATAGATGAACACATAAGTGCTGTGGGGCTGAGAAGGGGGAAGAAAAAAGGGGGCAAGTCAGGGCGACAGAGGAGTGGGAGAAGAGGTAGGGGTTAATCTGGGAAGGCCTCTTGGAGGAGATGTGCTTTTGATAAAGCTTTAAAGAGGGGGAGAGTAATTGATTTATCCTATCCCACCTGGATTACTGCATCAGTCTCCTTGCTAACCTCCCAGCCTCCCATCTCTCCCTCTTCCAGTCCATCCTTTACTCTGCTGCTCGGATCATTTTTCTCCAAAAAAGTTCAGGACATGTCACTCCACTCTTCCTCAAAATTCCTCCACTCTCGGATTTGAGAAGGGAGGGCACTTCAGGCCAGAGGCAGGACGTGGACCAGAGTCAGCAGGGAGACAAGCGAGACAGAGGCACAGTGAGAAGGACAGCACTAGAGGAGCTATGTGTGCAGGCAGGAGAGAAGCGAGGTGAGGTAGGAGGGGGCAAAGTAGTGAAGTGATTTAGAGCCAACAGTGAGGAGTTTTTGTTTGATGTGGAGGCAACCACTCAAGTTTTTTGAGGAGCGGGGTTCCATGTCCTGAACGTTTTTGGAGAAAAATGATCTGGGCAGCAGAGTAAAGTATGGACTGGAGTGGGGAGAGACAGGAGGCTGGGAGGTTAGCAAGGAGGCTGATGCAGTAATCCAGGTGGGATAGGATGGATGACTGGAATAATGTGGTAGCAGTTTGGATGGAGAGGAAAGGGCTGATTTTAGCAATGTTGTGGAGGTGGGACCCACAGGATTTAGTGATAGATTGAATATGTGGGTTGAATGAGAGAGTGGAGTAAAGGAAGCAGCATGGCTTAGTGGCAAGAACCCAGGTTTGGGAGTCAGAGGGCATGGGTTCTAATCCCAGCTCTGTCACTTGTCTGCTGTGTGATTTTGGGCAAGTAGCTTCACTTCTCCGGGCCTCAGTGAGCTCATCTGTAAAATGGGGATAGAGGCTGTGAGCCCCATGTGGGACCACCTGATTACCTTGTATCTGCCCCAGTGCTTAGAACAGCGTTTGGCACATAGTAAGTGCTTAACAAATACCAATATCATATTATTATTATTATTTTATTAATAAGGAATACACCAAGGTTATGGGCTTGTGAGACAGGAAGAATGGTGGTGCCTTCTACAGTGATGGGAAAGTCAAGGGGAGGACAAGTTTTGGGAGGGAAGATAAGGAGTTCTGTTTTGGACATGTGAAGTTTGAGGTGATGAGAAGACATCCAAGTAGAGATGTCTTGAAGGCAGGAGGAAATGTGAGACTGCAGAGAGGGAGAGAGGTCAGGGCTGGAGAAGTAGATTTGGGTATCATCTGCAGAGAGGTGGTAGTTGAAGCCACAGGAGCGAATGAATTCTCCAAGGGAATAGGTGCAGATGGAGAATAGAAGGGAACTCAAAACCGAACCTTGAGAGACCCCCACATTTAGGGGGTGGGGGGGCAGAGGAGGAGCCCACAAAAGAGACTGAGTATGAATGTCCAGAGAGCTAAGAGGAGAACCAGGAGAGGACAGACTCAATGAAGCCAAGGTTCAGTAATGTTTCCAGGAGAAAGGCGTTGTTCACAGTGTCGAAGCCAGCTGAGAGGTGATCTCAGAACTACCCCAGCACTTAGTACAGTGCTTGGCACATAGTAAGCACTTAACAAATCACCACAACTAACCCCATCCCCATCCTGTCTCCCTTCTGTCCTCTCCGTTGGTCTTCAGGTTCTGGACGAGAAACAGGTTCCGTGAGTTCTCCTCTCCCAGCTGCCATTCCCAAGGTTTCTGGTCAGCAGAGGTAGACTGCTCAAGACAAAATTATCAGCAGGTTTGAGAAGGATTTCGATACATTCATGGATGAAAGATCCATAATAGGTTCCCCAAAGAAAGACAAGTGATGGAGAGGGAAAACTAGGGGCAGCAGGGATATTCCCCTACAATCCCAGGATATTATCATTACAGTATTTATAAAGATTAATAGTAATAACGATTATTATTAGGGTATTTGTCAAGTACTTACTATGTGTCAAACACTATTCTAAGCACTAAGGTTAGACATATTCCCTGTCCCACATGGGGCTCACAATCTAAGTAGCAGGAAGAACAGGTGTTGAATCCCCATTTTAAAGATGAGGAAACTGAAACCCAGAAAAATTAAGTGAGTTGCCCAAGATCACACAGCAGACAAAGAGCTGAGCCAGAATTAGAGCCCAGGTCCTCTGACTCCCAAGCCTGTGCTCTTTCCACTAGGCCACACTGCTTCTCGTTTATTAGGTGTTTACTTAGCTCATTTTGGGCATGGAACATTCATTCATTCAATTGTATTTATTGAGAGTTTACTGTTTGCAGAGCACTGTACTGTCTACCAACTCAGTTTTATGGTACCCTCCCCGGTGCTTAGTAAAGTGCTCTGCACACAGTAAGTGCTTGGTAAATACCATTGATTGATTAAGCACTTGGGTAGGTGCCTGATAATCAGATGAGAGATCCCTGATCCACACAGGGTTCCCAGTCAAAGAGGTAGGAAGGGACAACTTTTTATCCCCATTTTTCAGCTGAGGAAACTGAAACTGAGAGAACAAGTGACTTGCCCAAGGTTATACTGCATGTCAGTGACTGAGCTAGGATTAGAACTCTGGTCTCCTGAGTTCCAGTCCCATGTTTCTAAGGCTCAAGCATTCCTGCGAGAGGGGGGAAGGCTGAGGAATGTCTGTTATCGAAGAAATTTCTGATGGTTCGGGTCAGAGGAAAGCTGAACCTATAAAATTTATTGAGCGTTTACTATGTGCAGAGCACTGTACTGAGTGCTTGGGAGAGTACAATACAACCAAATTAGCAGACACGTTCCCTACCCATAACAAGCTTATAGTCTAAAGGGGGAGACGGACAGACATCAGACACTATCCTGCAAGGTCTATCCTATAGACGTAGTCTGTGATTAAATGAACTGAAACTTTTCTTCTCTCTCTCTCTCTCTCTCTCTCTCTCCCCCTTTCTGTTTCTCTCTCTCCCTCTCTCTCTCTCTCTTTATGGCTCTGTCTCACTTTTCCCTCCTCCTAGGTTGCTCTGCAGGAAGGCTTCGTTCCACATAAACTTGATTGATTGAAAATTCCAAAGTGATGAATACCCCTGAACTCTCCTTTGGGATCGTGATTCTGCTCCAGTTCAGCATTGGGATCTCATTGAATATATTCCTTCTCCTATTTTATCTCCGTATGCTCTCCACCACCCCAAGTTCTCCAGACTTGATCAATGCCCACTTGACTTTGGCCAACACCATCATCCTTTTCACCAGTGGGATCCCAGACACCTTGTCAGCATGGGGACTGAGGAATTTCCTGAACACTGGTGGTTGTAAAATCCTTATGTATCTGTACCGCGTGGCCCGGGGTCTGGCCATCTGCAGCACCTGCCTCCTGAGCATGTTCCAGGCTGTGACCATCAGCCCCAGGACCTCCCGGTGGGCCCGGGTCAAAGCCAGGTTACCCCAGTGCATTGCCCCCTCCTGCCTCTTGTCCTGGGGCCTCAGTCTGCTCATTGATTTTGATACAATGATACTTATGACAGGCCCCCAGAATAGCAGCAGTGTTCAACTCATGCTGGACCTCAAATATTGCTCCAAAGTCAGCGTCAGTGTGGAAACCACCCTGCTCATCGCCATCGTGCCCTCCCTCCGTGACCTTGTCTTCGTGGGGCTCATGAGCGTGGCTAGCGGGTACATGGTGTTTGTCCTACACAGGCACCACCGGCAGTTCCGATACCTCCACTCACCCAGACGGTCCCCCAGGGTGATGCCCGAGGTCAGGGCGGCCAAGAGGATCGTGGCCCTGGTCACCCTTTACGTCTTCCTTTACGGACGGCAGACCATCATGCTGAGCATCATATTAAACATGAAAGAGAAGTCCCCTCTGTTGATTAATAGTCATTTGGCTTTTCTGCTCACTTTCTCAGCCATCAGTCCATTTCTGATGATTCACAGTGACAGAAGGATGAAAAAATTCTGGGTGAGGTAATCTCCGGTTTCCAACAAAGCAATCTCCTAGGACCTCTGGACAGCTGCCTGTCCTCTCACTGAATTCCCCGGGATGGTCTGAGTTGGCGAAAGAAAGGGGTAATGGTGAGGGATGGAAAGCTTACAGTCCTAAAAGAACCAGATCCCAGGTAATGGCAGAAGAGAAGCAAGCAGCATGGCCCAGTGGAGAGAGCATGGGTCTGGGAGTCAGAGGACCTGGCTTCTAATACTGACTCTGCCACAAGTCTTCTGGGTGACCTTAGGCAACTCACTTCCTTCTCTGGGCCTCAGTTCTCTCATCTGCAAAATGGGGATTCAATACCTGTCCTCCCTCATAAGTAGACTGTGAGCCCCATTTGGGACTTGGTGATCTGCCCAAGTGCTTGGCACATAGTAAGAGCTTAACAAATATTATTATTATTTATTATTATTATTATTATTACCACATGGTATCCCTTACCGGAAGCAGGAGAAGGCAAAAGTATCTCTCCATCTCCCTGCTTACTGTTACTGTTCAAACTCCTTGAGGAGATGGCTTACCTCCCATTGCCTCTGCTTCCTCTTATGCCATTACTAAATCAATCAATCAGTGGTATTTATTGATTGCTTACTCCGTGCAGAGCCCTGTACTAAGCACTTGGGAGACTACACTATAACAGAGTTGGTAGACACAGTTCTTGCCCACAGCAAACTTACAGTCTAAACATTCAAACCTTCTCCACAGTAACTTTGTTACAGAAACCTGTGCACATGAGGTATGACAGAAAAATGAAAAGAGTGTGCACGCACGTGTGTATATACACGTGTGTGTTTGTGGGTGTTATTACCAAGATTTTGCCTGGTGAAACCCTGCCCTACAATAAAGGAAACTATGCTCATCCACCCAAGCTGACAGGCAGAAGCGAGGACCCCAAACAAAGGTGCTCCTATGCCCACTGGGAGAGGGGCAAAGAGACTAAGCCCTCATCTGCTCTTCTGGGTCACCCTTGGGCTTGGATTTGCTCCATTGTATTTACCCCACCTTCAACCCCACAGCACTTACATACATTATTATTAAGTGCCGTTGAGTAGTTTCCCATTCATAGTGATTCCGTGGATACACTTTATCCAGAGCGACCTGTCCTCTGCCATAATCTGCAACCTTTTTAATGGTTCTTCCGTTATCATTGTTATGGTCTCTATCCATTTAGCTGCTGGTCTGCCTCTTCCATGTTGTCCCTGGATTTTTCCTAGCATTAGTGTCTTCTCCAGAGGATTAGTCCTCCTGATTATGTGTCCAAAATATGCTCATCAAAGTCAAGTCATTTGGCCTTCCAAAGACCACTTTGATTTAATTTGCTCTAAAATCTATTGGTTTGTCTTTCAGGCAGTCCATGGTATCGCAAAAGCCTTCTCCAATACCACATTTCAAAAGAATCAATGTTCTTTCTATCCTGTTTTTTATGTATTTCCCTGGAAATACCATAAAGTTGACAATTCGTATTTTGGTGGCAATGGTTACATCAGCACATTTCATGACTTTTTCCAGGCTCTCCATAGCTAGTCTTTCTAACATTAATCTTTGGCATATTTCTTGGCCACTATTTCCTTTATTATTGATTATCGATCCCAGGAGAGAAAAATTGTCAATTATTGCAATCTTCTCTCCATCCACTACAAATGTGTTAAAACATCCGGTTGTCATGATCTTTGTTTTCTTGACATTCAAATATGGGCCCATCTTTTTGCTCTGTTCCTTAACTTGTAATAATAATAAACCCTTCAAATCTTCTTTACTTTCTGCTAGGAGGGTTGTATCATCAGCATAATGAAGGTTGTTTATATTCTTTCCTCCAATCTTTACTCCCCGTCCATCTTCATCCAATCCAGCTTCTCTCATTAGGTATGTCCAAGACTGAGCTCCTTATCTTCCCTCCCAAACCCTGTCCTCTCCCTGACTTACCTGTCACTGTGGACAGCACTACCATCCTTCCCATCTCACAGGCCCGCAACCTTGGTGTCATCCTTGACTCTGCTCTCTCATTCACCCCACACATCCAATCCGTCACCAAAACCTGTCGGTCTCACCTTCACAACATCGCCAAGATCCGCCCTTTCCATCCAAACTGCAACCTTGCTGGTACAAGCTCTCATAATATCCTGACTGGATTATTGCATCAGCCTCCTCTCTGATCTCCCATCTTCCTCTCTCTCTCGCTTTAGTATATTCTTCATTCTGCTGCCTGGATTATCTTTCTACAGAAACACTCTGGGCATGTCACTCCCCTCCTCAAAAACCTTCAGTGGTTGCCTATTAACCTTCACATGAACAAAAACTCCTCACTCTTGCCTTCAAAGCTCTCCATCACCTGGCCCCTTCCTACCTCACGTCCCTTCTCTCCTACTACAGCCCACCCTGTACACTCTCCTCCTCTGCCGCTAACCTTCTCAATGTGCCTCCTTCTCACCTGTCCTGCCATCGCCCCCTGGCACATGTTCTACCACTGACCTGGAATGCCCTACCTCCTCCTCACATCCACCAAACTAACTCTCTTCCTCTCTTCAAAGCCCTACTGAGAGCTCACCTCCCCCAGGATGCCTTCCCAGACTGACCCCTCCCTTTCCTTCTGCCCCTTCTTCCCTCTCCATTCCCCCTACTCCCTCCCTCTGCTCTTCCCCCTCCTCCCCCCACAGCACTTGTGCATATTTGTAAATAGTATTTATTACTCTATTTTATTAATGATGTGTATATATCTATGATTCTATTTATCTTGATGGTATTGATGCTTGAATGCTTGTTTTGTTTTGTTTTGTTGTCTGTCTCCCCCGTTTAGACTGTGAGTCCGTTGTTGGGCAGGGATTGTTGCTGAATTGTACATTCCAAGTGCTTGGTACAGTGCTCTGCACACAGTAAGTGCTCAATAAATATGATTGAATGAATGAATATGTACATAGCTTATGTACATAGCTGTAATTTATTTATATTAACATCTGTATCCTCCTCTACAGTGTAAGCTTGTTGTGAGCAGGGACCTTATCTACCATTTCTGCTAGGTTGTACTATCCCAGGCACTTAGTACAGTGCTCTGCACACAGCATGTGCTCAATAAATACCACTGATTGATCGGTTGATAGAGTGGAGTGGAGTGGAGCCCACTGCAGAGCTCAGACCTCTGTTTGTCCTAGGGCTAACAGTCCCCTGCCCCCTGTCCTTCAGACATTGGACCGCTGGTTCCAGTGCCCCTTCTTTCCCTCCTCCTTCACCCCCTATATTCTGAATATCTCTGGGCACTTCCCTCCCTTCCCTCCTGCTCCCCAGCTCTCAGACCCGTGGCAGCAGGAATGTAGACTCTGACCCCATGCCCTTTGGAATCCAGCAAGGGTCTGGCCCCGGGAATTTGCCTCTGCCCAGCACTCTATCTAGCACTTGAGAAGCAGCCCTGCCTATCAGAAAGAGTCAGTCAATCATATTTATTGAGCGCTTACTGTTGTGCAGAGCATTGTATTAAGTGCTTGGGAGAGTACAATACAACAAGGAAAGAGCAAGGGCCGGGGAGTCAGAGGACCTGGGTTCTAATCCCAGCTCTGCCACCTGTCTGCTGGGTGACCTTGGGCAAGTCACTTCACTTCTTCACTGCTTCGTGCTTAGAAAAGCAGCGTGACTCAGTGGAAAGAGCACGGACTGGGGAGTCAGAGGTCATGGGTTCTAATCCTGGCTCCACTGCCTGTTGGCTGTGTGACTCTGGGCAAGTCACTTAACTTCTCTGGGCCTCAGTTACCTCATCTGTAAAATGGGGATGAAGACTGTGAGCCCCACGTGGGACAACCTGATCACCTTGTATCCCCCTAGCACTTGGAACAGTGCTTTGCACATAGTAAGCGCTTCACAAATACCAACATTTTTTTTCCTCTGTGCCTCATCTGCAAAATGGGAGACTTAATACCTGCTTTGGCTGTGAGTCCCATGTGGGACATGATCATCTTGTATCTACCCCAGTGCTTGGTATATAGTAAGCACCTAAAAATTATCACAATTATTACAATTATCATTACTAATGATAATTATGGTTTTTGTTAAGCGCTTACTATGTGCCAAGCACTTTTCTAAGCATTGGGTAATCAAGGTAATACAAGGTAATCAGGTTGTCCCATGTGGGACTCACAGTCTTAATCCCCATTTTACAGATGAGGTAACTGAGGCACAGAGAAGTGAAATGACTTGCCCAAAGTCACACAGATGATAAGTGACCAAGCCGGATTAGAACCCACGACCTCTAACTCCCGAGCCCATGTTATTTCCACTAAGCCACACTGCTTCTCGACCTCAGCTGTGTGACAGCAGCGAATTTAGGATGGCGGGTCCTGGCTGCCCCTGGGAACTTGGATGGTGGCAACCACTGGCCCCTGGCCCACGTCCTCCCGCTGTCCTGGTATGCCCTCCCTCCTCACGTCCGCCAAACTAACTCTCTTCCCCTCTTCAAAGCCGTACCGAGAGCTCACCTCCTCCAAGAGACCTTCCCAGACTAAGACCCCCCTTATCCCTCTGCTCCCCCACCACCCTCAGCTCCTCCCCCTTCCCCCTTCCCCTCCCGTCAGCTGAGCCCCCTTTCCCTCTTCTCTCCCTCCCCTGCCACCCCACCCTCTGCTACTCCCCCTTCCCCCTTCCCTTCCCCTCAGCACTGTGCTCATTTGTATATATTATTTATTACCCTATTCATTTTGTTAATGAGGTGTACATCCCCTTGATTCTATTTGTCGTGATAATGTTGTCTTGTTTTTGATTTGTTCTGTTTTGCTCTGCTGTCTGTCTCCCCCGATTAGACTTTGAGCCCGTCATTGGGCAGGAATTGTCTCTATCTGATGCCGAATTGTACATTCCAAGCGCTTAGTACATTTCTCTGCACATAGTAAGCGCTCAATAAACACTATTGAATGATGAATGAATGAATGAATGAATGAATGAATGAATGAACGAACGAACGAACGAACGAACGAACGAACGAACGAACGAACGAACGAATGAACCACTGATTCGCTGTGGGGAGGGATGGACGGCCCATTCTCCAACGAAAGACCACTGGGAGGATTCGCTCCGGTGTGACTCTGTGGGAGGGAATATGTAAATGATCAAAGCAAAAAAACCCCAGATCTACAGGCGTCATGTACTCTGAGTCCAGACCTGTGGACTTGTGCTGTAACCTTCAAGGACAGAGTGGGAATAAAGTGCTTCGACTCGAATGAGCTGCTGTTGAAATTATTTTCATGATCTCCCTCTCCGGGGTGGGAGGGGGCGGGGGAGGGGGTTGGGGGGGGGCTGTGTGTGTGTGTGTGTGTGTGTGTGTGTGTGCCTCTCACTAAAGTTTCCAAAGCAAATTACACTCCAAGCATTCATTTATTAGGTGACAAGCACTGTACTAAGCACAGGGGTAGATACCAGCTAATCAGGTTGGGCACAGTCCATGTCCCATGTGGGGCTCACAGTCTTAATCCCCATTTTACAGATGAGGCAACTAGGGCAAAGAGAAGTGAAGTGACTTGCCCAGGGTCACACAGCAGACATGAAAGTGATGTCTCTTACATTTTAAAGGGACAGCCCCAGTGCCTCTGACTCCATCCCTTTGCATCTTATAAGAACACTTGAATCTACTTTTCTTCTCTCCCTGACCATCATCTTCAAACTCATCAGTTTCCTCACCTATCAAATGGATGTTCAATCAATCCATGGTATTTGCTGAGCATTTACTGTGTGCAGAGCATTGTGCTAAATACTTGGGATTAAATATCTCTTCTCCCTCCTACTTAGACTGTGAGCCCCCTGTGGGACAGAACCATGTTTGATCTGACTGTATTATTTTTATCCTACCATTTAACGTAGTGCTTGGCACACTGTAGACACTTAACAAATGCTCCATCCTCTAACCTGAGTCTACCTCTGGACTGCAAGCTCCCTGTGTGTAGGAAATGTGTCAATGAACTCTGTTCTATATATTCTCCCAAGAACTTAGTACAGTGTTCTGCACACAGTAAGTGCTCACTAAATACCACTGATTGATTGATTAATTGATAAATCACTCTTTACCTCATTCTTGACTATAAGCTCCTCTCTAGACTGCAAACTTGTTTTGTTTTGTTGTCTGTCTCCCCCTTCTAGACTGTGAGTTGTTGGGTAGGGAATGTCTCCATCTGTTCCCGAATTGTACTTTCCAAGCACTTAGTACAGTGCCCTGCACACAGTAAGCGCTCAATAAATACGATTGAATGAATGAACATATATCTACCAACTTTGTTATATTCTACTTTTCCAAGTGTTTAGTACAGTGCTCTGCAAACAGTAAGCTCTTAATGAATACCCACTGACTGATTGATTGATAAATTGCTCTCTACCTCCTTCTAGACTGTAAGCTTGTTGTAGGCATGGAACATATCTACAAATTCAAGAAGCAGTGTGGCCTAGTGGAAAGAGCATGGGGCTGGCATTCACAAGGACCTGGGTTCTAATCCTGGCTCTGCCACTTGTCTGTTGTGTGACCTTGGGGAAGTTATTTCACTTCTCTGTGTCTCAGTTATCTTCATCTGTAAAATGGGGATAAGAGTGTGAGCTCTATGTGGGATAGGGACTGTGACCAACCTGATTAACTTGTATCTACCCCGGTGCTTAGAACAGTGCTTGGCGCATAGTAAATGCTCAACAAGTACCATAAATATTATCACTGTTCTCTGTGCCTCAGTTACCTCATCTGTAAAATAGGGATTGAGACTGTGAGACCGGTGTTCAACCCAATTTGCTTGTATCCACCCCAGTGCTTAGTATAGTGCCTGGCAAATACCATTATTATTAGTAGTAGTACTGTACTCTCCCAAGTGTTTAGTACAGTGCTCTGCACACAGTAAATCCTCGATAAATGTCATAGATTGATTACAACAATTTCCACCAGCCTGGAAGACTCATGTGATCTCACTCCCACAGTCTTTGTGGACCATGTTTTCTTGTCTCTCTACACACCACTGAAGGACCTATAGTGTAGTATAGTAAGGACCTATAGATGCTAATAATTGTGGTATTTATTAAGCATTTACTGTGTGCCAAATACTGTACTAAGCACTGGGGTAGATAGAAAATAATCAGGATGGACACCGTCCCTGTCCCACTCGGGGCTCACAATCTAAGTAGGAGGGGGGATATTTTACAGTTGAGGAAAATGAGGCACAAAGATTTGAAGTAACTTGCCCAACATCACACAACAGGCAAATGAGGGATGGGGAAGTGGAACTCACCTCCTCTGACTCCCAGGCTCATGCTCTTTCCACTAAGCCATGCTGCTCTTCTGATGAATCAATTACCTGGATAATTCTAGGGAGATCTGTGGACTCATCTTGTCCCAGTTTTAAAGGCACTGGGGAAGCAATACCAGAGATTTCCCAACCAGAGTGTGAGAGTGGATTGAAGTTCAGAACACTCTTTCATACACATGCTAATCCCCCCCTGAGGAAGGGAAGAAACAACAAAAGAGGATGATGTAAATGCTCTCTCAACCTCATTCTACCAGAAGCTGATTTGAGACTTTTCAGTAACCATGAAGGATGGAGGAAGGTGAGTAAGATGAATCCATCTCTCTGTCAATGGGTTTTCAGGACACTCAGACCAATCAATCATTGAATCAATCAATCAATCAATCATATTTACCCGAGCTCTTACTGTGTGCAGGCACTGTATTAAGTGGTTGGGAGAGTACAATATGACAGAGTTGGTAGATCTTTTTTGCTCACAATGAGCTTACAAGTCTAGAGGGGGAGAGGTAGACATGAATATAAACAAACTGCAGATATATACACAGGTGTTGTGGGGCTGAAGGAGGGGTGAATCAAAGCAGCAAATCCAAGGACAAGGGGAGGCAGAAGGGAGTGGGAGAAGAGTAAATGAGGGCTTAGTCGGAAAAGTCCTCTTGTAGATGAGCTTTTAATAAGGCTTTGAAGGTGGGGAGAGTGATTGTTCATCAGATATGAAGAGGGAGACGTTCCAGGCCAGAAACAGGAAGTGGGTGAGGGGTAGGTGAAGAGATTAACGAGATCAAGATATGGTGAGTAGGTTGGCATTAGAGGAGCAAAGTGTGTATTCTGGGTTGTACTAAGAGAGCAGCGAGGTAAGATAGGAGGGGGCAAGCTGACTGAGTGCTGTAAAGCTGATGGTAAGGAATTTCTATTTGATGTGGAGGTGGACGGCCAACTATGGCTTTTTAATATGAACTCTTTTTATGGTACTTGCTAAGTGCTTACTGTGTGCCAAGGAAGTGTGTCCAACCTGATCTGCTTGTATCTACCCCAGCGCTTAGTAGAGTGCCTGGCACATAGCAAGCACTTAACAAATACCACAGTTATTATTATTAGTTGGCAGATAATTTCCTGACCACGGTGAGCCTTACATCTCAGGTCTTCCCTTCTGCTTTCTGCAGCCATGTTTCCTAGGATCACGGGTCCACGATAACAATGGCCTGGGAAAAGCTCATTTCTTCTCCCACTCAGTCCTCCCTAGCAGCACCACAGCCAGAGCAATGACCCACCCTCCTGTGTCGGCCAGGGTCCCCAGGACCCCTCTCCAAACCATTGGCCACACTGGTTGTGAAGGCAGCAACAACACAGCAGCCAAGGTAAGCTCATTGTGGGCAGGGAATGTGTCTGTCGAATGTTAGATTGGAATCGCCCAAGTGCTTAATACAGTGCTTTGCACATAGTAAGCGCTCAATAAATACAACTGACTGAATTGAATGAATGAATGAATAAAAAGAGTACTCTCTCAGTCTCTATCCCTGCTTCCCATATCTCTCTTCCTGTCTCCTCTCTCTCTCATATTACCTGTCTTCTCCCCATTTCCTTCCAACAAGACTCCCTCCCTCCCTTCCCACAGGCCTCTTGTCTCAGAATCAGATGAACCCGTCCACTTAAACCCATCTCCCCTCCCTCCTCTCAGAGAGCGGAGTGGGTTGAGCATAGTGGAAGTGTGGTGTGGGGAGGGGCCATGAAGATCTTTTCATTAGAACTAATGATGATGATGATGATAATGATGATGGCATTTGTTAAGCTTTTACTATGTGTCAAGCATAGTTCTAAGCGCTGGGGTAGATGCAAGCTAATCAGGTTGCACACAGGACCTGTCCCACATGGGGCTCACAGTCTTCATCCCTGTTTCACAGATGAGGGAACTGAGGTGCAGAGAAGTGAAGTGACTTGCCCAAAGTCACACAGCAGACAAGTGGAGGAGCCAGGATTAGTACTCAGATCCTTTTGATTCCCAGGCCAAGGCTCTATCCACTAGGCCAGGCTGCTTCCTTATCAATCAAGCAACCAATCAATCCATCAGTCTTATTTATTGAGCACTTTCTGCATGCAGAGCACTGTGCTAAATCCTCAGTGAATACAACAGAATATGTCCCATAAAGACCTTTTATTTAGAACTAATCAATCGATCAGATCTTGAGCACTTGCTGTGTTCAGACCACTGTGCAAAGCCCTTGGAAGACTACAGTGCAGCAGGGTTGGTTGACATGTTTCTCGAGGGACGGTCTCTATTGCCGAATTGCACTTTCCGAGCGCTTAGTACGGTCCTCTGCACTCAATAAGCACTCAATAAATGTGATTGATTGAATGAATGAATGAATGAATGAATGACCTCAAGGAGGAGAGGGGAGACAGACATTAATATAAATAAACTATGGATATGTACATAAGTGATAAAGGGATGAGGTTGGGGTGAAAAAGGGGAGCAAATCCAAGTGCAAGGGTGATGTAGAAGGGTGTGGAGAAGAGGAAATGAGGGCTTAGTCAGCCTCTTGGAGGAATGTGCTTGCAATGAGGCTTTGAAGCAGGATGGTGATTGTTGGATATGAGAGGGAGGATTCCGGCGCAGAGGCGAGAGGTCGCGGTGAGGAAATGAGATGGAGGTATAGCGAGTAGGTTCTCATTAGAGAACTTATATATTTTCATACCCTATTTATTTTGTTAATGAGATGTACATCACCTTGATTCTATTTATTTGCTATTGTTTTAATGAGATGTCATCCCC
>NW_024396730.1:0-101674 GCF_004115215.2 Ornithorhynchus anatinus | reverse complement strand
ACGTGGGACACCCTGATTACCCTGTATCTACCTCAGCGCTTAGAACAGTGCTCGGCACATAGTAAGCGCTTAACAAATACCAACATTATTAACTGTGTCCTATCTAGCAATAGTTATGACATTTACTGAGTGCTTACTGTGTGCAGAGCACTGTACTAACCACTTGAGAGAGCACAATATAGCAGAGTTAGTAGACACATTCTCTGTCCACAATGAGTTTACGGTCTAGAGGAATAAATCAATCAGTGGTATTTATTAAGTGCTTACTGTGTGCAGAGCACTGTACTAATCACTTGGGAGAGTACAATATAATAGAGTTGGTAGACCACATTTCCTGCCCACAACGAGCTTAGAGTGTAGAGGATGACTAAAGTGAGAACTCCACTGATGTCTTAACAGAGTCCTATTTGAAATCACAAGGGATCCTTTATCCCTATCCTCAAAACCACTGGGGCAGTGGACGACACCACCTGGAGTCCTGCCTTAGGCTAGTTTTCTGTGACCTCAACACCGAGGCCTCTCAGAAACCAAGGGTGCCCACCCAGACTGAGTCAGGACTATCCCTGAGTAAAGACAGAATTTTTTTATGGTATTTGTTACGTGTACCAGGCACCATACTAAGCGCTGAGGTAGACAAAAGCTATTCAGGTTGGACAAAGTTCCTGTCCCACATGGGGCTCAGTCTTAATCTCCATATTACGGATGAGGGAACTGAGGCCCAGAGAAGTTAAGTGACTTGTCCAAGGTCACACAGCAGGCAAGTGACAGAACTGGGATTAGAACCCAGGTCCTTGTGACTCCCAGGCTAGGGATCTATCCACTAGGCCATGCTGCTTCTCACTGTTCATCAATGACATTTACTGAATGCTTATTAAATGTTATGCACTCTGCTTAAGATTTAGGAAAAAACAACAGTAACGAGGCATATATTCTCTGCACTCAAGGAGCTTATTATTATTACTGATAATAACTAATAATAATAATAATTGTGATGCTTATTAAGACCTCACTGTGTGCCAAGCATTGTACTAAGTGCTGTGGTAGATAAAAGACAAACAAGTCTCACATTAAGTTTTCAGTCTAACTAGGAGGTAGAGCAGAGAAGCAGAGTGGCTTAGTGGGAACGGGACGGGCTTGGGACTCAGAGGACGTGGGTTCTAATCCCGGCTCTGAGGGTTGACCAAGGTCACACAGCAGACAAGTGATAGAGCCTGAATTAGAACCCAGGTTGTAAGACAACCAGGCCCATGCTCTTTCCCTTAGGCCATGTTGGGACTCAGCAGAGAGAGAGTGCTCAGTGAATAATATTGATCGATTGGTTGAATGATTTTAAAATGGGGAGAGCTGTGGTGTGGTGGATTTTCAGGGGAGGAAGTTCCAGATTGGGGTGGGCTAAGCATAGCAAGAGGTATTTATTGAGCACTTCCTGTGTGCAAAGCATTCTACTACAACTCAGGAGGAGTGAAGACTGAGAGCTGGAAAGTAGCAGGACAAGAAAGTTGATGGATAGGCTGTGGAAAGCTCATGGAAGGCTTGGAAGCCAAAGGAATTGTTTATCATGCCTAATTACTGATCTCCCACTGCAGTGTTCTAGACTGTAAGCTCACTGTGGGCAAGGAGCATGTCTACCAAATCTGTTGTATCATACTCTCCCAAGTCCTTAGTTTAGTGCTGTGCACACATTAAACAATCGATCAATCAGGTGCATTCACTGAGTGCTTACCGTTTGCAGTACTGTATTAAACACTAGGGAGAGTACAACACGACACTATAGCAAGCATATTCCCTGGCCACAGTGAGTAAGAGCCCAATAAATATAATCGATTAAGTGATGTCTGTCTGTCTCCCCCTCTAGACTGTAAGCTCATTGTGAGCAGGGAAGGTGTATATGAATTCTTCCAAGCACTTAGTACTCTGCCCACAATAAGAACTCAATAAATACCATTAGTTGATGGATTCTTCTAACTTCTAACAAGAGAAAAATGATTTGTCATGTCAGCTCATTATGAGCAGGGTGTACTCTCCCAAGTGCTTAGTACAGTGTGCTGCACATAGTAACTGCACAATAAATATATTTATAATAATAACGATTATGATATTTGTAAAGTGCTTACTATGTTCCGAGCACTGTTCTAAGCACTGGGGTAGATACACGATAAACAGATAGTCCCACGTGGGGCTCACAGTCTTACTCCCCCTTTTCGGATGAGGTAACTGGGGCACCGAAAAGTTAAGTGGCTTGCCAAAGTCACACAGCAGACAAGTGGCAGACTCGGGATTAGAACCCACATCCTCTGACCCAAACCCGTGATCTTTCCCCCGAGCAACACTGCTTCTCTAATGATTCTTTAGTTGATTCTCTAATCAATATGATTGATTGATTGATTAATTTTATGTGTCTTATGCATGTCGCACTCCGTGACACAGTGAAATCACATCACTGAAGAATCATCTGCGGATAGAGAGCAAGTCACCATTAAAAACCCCTAATTACAACTCTACTACAGCCATTACTTTCCCGCTCCATGGAGACTGTGAACGAGCCATTCCTTCAGGACCATTGTGCCTGGGTCTCTCTTCCTGTTGCAGAGACAAACATCTCCTCCCCCAGGGAGGACCTTACAGTCTAGTGTGGTTTGCACATGCTGTGTGCAAAGCACTGTACTAAGTGCAGGAAAAGAATATATGGGTGGAAATTAGGTCCCTGGCTCTCAAGCAGATGAGCAGGGAGAGAGGACTGGGGACAGACACGTAAGGAGACTCAAACTCAGAAAAGCACTAAAGCATGTTGAAAACCAGTGTCAAGTAGTGGAAAGAGCCCGGGCCTGGGAGTCAGAGGAATCAATCAATAAATCAACCATATTTATTAAGCACTTACTGTGTGCGGAACAGTGTACTAAGGACCTGGGAGTGTACAATACAACAATATAACAGACAGATTCCCTGCCCACAAGGAACTTACAGTTTAGCGATTTGAGGAACTAGGTTCCAATTCTGACTCCTCCACTTACCTGGTGTGTGACCTTGGGCAAGTCACTTAACTTCTCTGTGTCTCAGTTTCCTCATCTGCAGGGGGGATTCAATCCCTGTTCTCCCTCCCCATTGTACTGTGAGTCCTATGTGCAATAGGAACTGTACCCGGGACCGGTAATTGTGTATCTACTCCAAAGTGCTTAACTAGCATTATTGTTATTATTATTATTATTCTCTTCAGGGGTCTCCCAAGTTCTTAGAACTCTGCACACCGTAAATGCTCAACCATGCATTGATTGATTATTTATTTTAATATCTGTCTCCCCCTCTAGACCAAAAGCTCATCATGGACAAGGGAACAAGTCCTCCAACTCTGTTGTACTCTCCCAAACACTCAGTACAGTGTTCTGCACACAGTAAGAGCTCAATACATACCATCGATTGATTGCTTGATCTGGAAAATTATAATAATGTTGGTATTTGTTAAGCGCTTACTATGTGCTGAGCACTGTTCTAAGCGCTGGGATAGACACAGGGGAATCAGGTGGTCCCACGTGGGGCTCACAGTCTTAATCCCCATTTTACAGATGAGGGAACTGAGGCACCGAGAAGTGAAGTGCCTTGCCCAAAGTCACACAGCTGACAAGTGGCCGAGCCGGGATTATGGGGATCGATCCAACCAAATTCTGAGTTAGTTAATTAATTTATTGATGAATTATGAAGTTTGTTAAGCACTTACTATTTGCCAGGCACTAAGCGCTGGGGTAGAGTCAAGCAAATTGAGTTGGACACAGTCTCTGTCCCATGTGGGGCTCACAGTCTCAATCCCCATTTTACAGATGAGTTAACTGAGGCACAGAGAAGTAAAGTGACTTGCCCAAGGTCACACAGCAGAGAAGTGGCAAAGCAAGGATGAGAACCCATGACCTTCTGACTCCCAGGCCTGTGTTCTATCCACTATGCTGTGATGGGAAAGAGGGGAAATTCATGCCAGGCCTTTTCCCCTACCCCTACCCCTGGCCTTTTCCCCTGTCCACAGACCCTACATCCTTTAGGAATGATTGAGAATTAGGATTCAGACAGACAATCTAGTATACCTGCCTCTTTGGTTCCTGGGGCTGTATCCTTCCTCCAGAGGCAGGGGAGGATCACGATGGTACCTGTAAATCACCCGGGTTTCTGTGGTTCTTCCCCGACTTCTCCAGTTTTCCCCACACACCTCGGCCCAGGGGTCTCAGTGGTCACCAAAGCGGAGCACAGCCAGAGACCTCCCCAGGTCTGGAGACAACAGTAACAGCAGCTGATACAAACTTTTAGCCTTTTATTCACGACATCACCAGAGTCCCTTGGACCCCTGGATTCTGCCCCATCTGAGTAGAGAGCATATTCCCATAATTCCATTCCTGATTAAGTAAGTGCCTCTTGGGTGCTAATTAGGACATACTGGAGCCAAATGGCAAGAGAGGAGACTGAAATGCCCAACAATCTCAGTTTCCATTTTATATAAAGGCCCTGCAGGGTTCCCCCTTCCCCCGACCCTGTTTTCACCCAATCTAAAGCTCTAACAAGCTCTCCCTCTCGGGGTGATGTCTCTGGAGATCGGGGAGGCCCCCAGAGACACTGGTGCTGATGTTCACCAGGATAGAGCTGCACAATGGATAGGGATCATATCTACCAACTCTCTCATATATCTCTGCGCTGACCGCTCGCCCACATCCTGCCTCTTGTCTGGAACACCCTTCCGCCTCATATCCAACAGACAACTAGTCTCCCCACCTTCAAAGCCTTACTGAAGGCACATCTCCTCCAAGAGGATTTCCCTGAATAAGCACTCCTTTCCTCTTCTCCCACTCCCTTCTGCATCGCCCTGACTTACTCTCTTTATTCATCCCTTCTCCAACCTCACAGCACTTATGTATAGATATGTATTTTATTTATTTATATTTATCTCTGTCTCCCCCTCTAGAGTGTAAGTTCATTGTGGGCAGGGAACATGTCCATTTAGTGTTACGCTGTCCTCTCCCAAGCACTTATTACAGTGTTCTGCACATGGTAAGCGCTTAATAAATAGGATTGACTGACTATAGTACTCTCCCAAATGCTTAGTACAGTGCTCTGCACACAGTAAGCGCTCTATAAATACGATTGACTGACTCTCCCAAGTGCTTAATACAATGTTCTGCACACAGTCAGTGCTCAATGCATACTACTGATTGATAAGGATAGGGCAGGAGTGGGAGGGTCAGAGTGGGTACCAGCACCTGGAATCCCAGGAGGGGAAGAACTTAATAGACACATTCAGTCTTGATTGATTAACCCAATAGCCAATCTACAGAGCAGAAAAGCAACCACTCTCCCCACCTTCAAACTCTTATTAAAACCTCATCTCCTCCATGAGGCCTTCCCTGACTAAGCCTCCATTTCCTTTTCTCTCACTCTCTTCTCTGTCACCATTACGCTTGGATTTGAACTCTTTATTCACCTTACCCTCCAGCCCCACAACACCCCTAGACTGTAAGTTCACTGTGGGCAGGGAATGTGTCTATTATTTTATGTTTTGTTCTCTCCCAAATACTTCAGTACAGTGCTCTGCACAGTAAACACTCATTAAATATGATTGATTGATTGATTATGTACATATCCATAATTTATTTATTCATATTATTATGTCTCTCCCTCTAGACTGTAAGCTCCTTGTGGTCAGGGAATGTGTCTACCAAATTCATTATATTGTAGTCTGTTATGCTGAGAAGCAGCGTGGCTTAGTGGATAGAACACGGGCCTGGGAGTGAGAAGGACCTGGGTTCTAATCTCACCTCTACCACATGTATTTTGTGTGACCTTGGGCAAGTCACTTAAGTTCTCTGGGCCTCAGTTACCTCATCTGTAAAATGGGGACCAAGACTGTGAGCCCCATGAGGGAAAGGGACTGGGTCCCACCTGATAAACCCGTACCTACCCCATTGCTTGGCACATAGTAAGTACTTAATATGTACCATAATAATAATAACTACTGTCATTATTATTATTCTCCCTAGTACAGAGCTCTGAACATAGTAAGTGCTCAATAAATATGATTGATTGATTTAATGATTGAACCCCCATTTGACAGATTAGGTAAGTGAAGCACAGAAAAGTGAAGTGACCTGCTCAAAGTCACACAGCAGGCAAGTAGTGAATCAGGGATTAGAACTCAGATCATCTGACTACCAGGCCCATCCTCTCTCCACTAGGCCATGCTGCTTTCCTTGTGTCCCCCATATAGTCACATGAGCACTTACGTCCTCAGAGACACTTACATACATGTACACATTCTCCTATTTTAGCACTCATTTATTCGCTTGCCTATCTTTCCATTCTCTTGTTGTCACCACTTGTACCTCTCTTTATCACCTCCTCACTGAAAAAAGCGTTGTATCTTTCTGATACCCTCACTAGACTGCAAGCTTCTTGAGGGCAAGGATCATATTTTCATTATCACTCTTATACTCTCCTAAGTGCTTAATACAGTGCTCTAAGCACCCTACAGAACAGATATATTGGGTAGATTGGGGAAATGTCAAATGAGTTATCCACAGGAGCAAATGAGTTATCCAGCAGAGTGGGTGGAGGCAGATCTACATCTCTGCCCCTGTCGTCTCCCCCTCCCTTCAGGCTCGTATCTCCTCCTGCCTCCAGGACATTTCTACCTGGATGTCTGCCCACCACCTAAAACTCAACATGACCAAAACTGAGCTCCTCATCTTCCCTCCCAAGCCCGTTCCTCTCCCTGACTTCCCTTATCACCATGGACGGTACGACCATCCTTCCCGTCTCTCTGGCCCGCAACCTCGGTGTCATCCTTGACTCGGGTCTCTCATTCACCCCTCACATCCAATCCGTAACCAAAACCTACCGGTCCCACCTTTATAATATCGCCAAGATCTGCCCTTTCCTCTCCACCCAAACGGCTACCTTACTGCTACAGGCTCTAGTAATATCCCAGCTAGATTACTGTGTCAGTCTTCTCTCTGATCTCCCTTCCTCCTCTCTTTCCCCGCTCCAGTCTATTCTTCACTCTGCTGCCCGGCTCATCTTCCTGCAGAAACGATCTGGGCATGTTACTCCCCTTCTTAAACACCTCCAGTGGTTGCCTATCAACCTCCGCACAAAACAAAAACTTCTCATTCTAGGCTTCAAGGCTCTCCATCACCTTGCCCCTTCCTACCTCTCCTGGGCTTCGGAGTCAGAGGTCATGGGTTTGACTCCCGGCTCTGCCACTTGTCAGCTGTGTGACTGTGGGCAAGTCACTTAACTTCTCTGTGCCTCAGTTACCTCATCTGTAAAATGGGAATTAACTGTGAGCCTCACGTGGGACAACCTGATTACCCTGTATCTATCCCTGCACTTAGAACAGTGCTCTGCACATAGTAAGCGCTTAACAAATACCAACATAATTATAGGGGAAGCAGCGTGGCTCAGTGGAAAAGAGCCTGGGCTTCGGAGTCAGAGGTCATGGGTTCAACTTCCAGCTCTGCCATTTGTCAGCTGTGTGACTGTGGGCAAGTCACTTAACTTCTCTGTGCCTCGGTTACCTCATCTGTAAAATGGGGATTAGTAAGCGCTTAACAAATACCAACATTATTTCTACTGCCCACCCCGCACGCTCCGCTCCTCTGCCGCCCACCTCCTCACTGTCTCCCGTTCTCGCCTATCTTGCCGTCGACCCCTGGGCCACGTCCTACTGCGGTCCTGGAACACCCTCCCTCCTCACCTCTGCCAAACTAATACTCTTCCCCTCTTCAAAACCCTACTTAAAGTTCACCTCCTCCAAGAGGCCTTCCCAGACTGAGCTCTCCTTTTCCTTCTGCTTCCTCTACCCCCCCTTCACCTCTCCGCAGCTAAACCCTCTTCTCCCCCCTTTCCCTCTTCTCCTCCCCCTCTCCCATCCCATCCCCTGAGCAATGTACTCATCCGCTCAACTGTATATATCTTCATTTCCCTCTTTATTTTGTTAATGAGATGTACATCACCCTGATTCTATTTATCTGCTATTGTTTTAATGAGATGCTCTTCCCCTTGATTATATTTATTGCCATTGTTCTTGTCTGTCTGTCTCCCCCGATTAGACTGTAAGCCCGTCAAATGGCAGGGACTGTCTCTGTTACCGATTTGTACATTCCAAGTGCTTAGTACAGTGCTCTGCACATAGTAAGCGCTCAATAAATACTATTGAATGAATGAATGAAATGGGGAAGTGGAGCCTGGGTTACTCAAAGAGCTTACAGTATGCTTGACGGTAAGCTTGCTGTGGGCAGGGAATGTGTCTGCTTACTCAGTTATCAGTCAATTGTACAGAATACTGTACTAAGTGCTTGAGAGAGTACAATACAGAAGATTTAGCAGACACATTCCCTGCTCATAATGAGCTAGCACTCTAGAGGGGTAGGCAGAGATGAATATGAATAAATAAGTCATTTATAATTTATAATTTAAAGATGCATATAGTATCTTCTCTCTAGAGATCTCCTGACTCTTCTCAAAATCCACCTGCACATTCAACCCCATTCCTTCATGGCTTATCAAGAAACTTGCCCCCTTCTTTCTTCCCTCCCTTAAAGCCATCTTCAACTGTTCTCTGTCCAGTGGCTTCTTCCTCATTGCTTTCAAACATGTCCATGTCTCCCCTATCCTAAATAAATCCTCTCTTGACCCCATGGCTCTGTCCAGTTATCGCCCCATTCCCCTTCTACCATTTCTCTCCAAATTCTTTGAATGAGTTGCCTATACCAGCTGTCTCAAATTCCTCTCCTCCAATTCTCTCCCTGCCCCCCTCCAATCTGATTTCCATCCCCTTCACTCCACAGAAACTGACCTCTCAAAGGTCACCAATGATCTCTTTCTTGCCAAATCCAATGGCCTCTACTCCATCCTAATCTCCTTTGACCTTTAAGCTGCCTTTGACACTGTCAATCACCCCTTTCACCTGGAAACATTATCCAACCTCAGCTTTACTGACACTGTCCTCTCCTGGTTTTCCTCCTATCTCTCTGGCCACTGATTCTCAGTGTCCTTCTCTGGCTACTCCTCTGCCTCCCACCCCCACCTGGGGGGTCCCCTCAAGGTTCAGTTCTGGATCCCCTTCTATTCTCCACCTCCACCCATTCCCTTGGATAACTCATTTGTTCCCATGGCTTCAACTTCCACCTCTAAGCAGATGACATCCAAATCTACATCTCCAGTCTGATCTCTCTCCCTCTCTGCAGGCTCGCATTTCCTCTTGCCTTCAAGACTTCTCTGCTTGGATGTCCTCCCATCACCTCAAGCTAAGCATGGCCAAATCAGAACTCCTTTCCTTCCCTCCCAAACCCTGTCCTCTCCCTGACTTTCCCATCTCTGTAGATGACACCACCATCCTTCTTGTCTCACCAGCCCATAACCTTGGCATTATCCTTGACCCCTCTCTGTCATTCAACCCACATATTCAATCTATCACTAAATCCTGTCGGTCCCACCTTCATACCATCACTAAAATCAGCCTTTTCATCTCCATCTAAACTGCTACCACATTAATACAATCACTCATCCTATTCCTCCTGGATTACTGCATCGGTCTCCTTGCTGACCACCCAGCTTTCTGTCTCACCCAACTTGAGTCCATAATTCACTCTGATTCCCAGATCGTTTTTCTACAAAAACGTTCAGAAAATGTTTCCCTACTTCTCAAGAAACTCCAGTAGTTGCCCAGCCACCTCCTCATCAAACGAAAACTCCACACCATTGTCTTTAAAGCACTCAATCACCTTGCCCCCTCCTACCTCACCTCACTACTCTCCTACTACAATCCAGCCCCCACATTTCACTCCTCTAATGCCAACCTTCTCACTGTACCTCTATCTCATCTTTTGTACCACCCAACCCTCACCCACATGCTACCTCTGGACTGGAATGCCTTCCCTTCTTAAATCTGACAGACAATTACTCTCCCCACTTTCAATGTCTTATTGAGAGCACATCTCCTTCAAGAGGCCTTCCCTGACTAAACCCCTCTTTCCCCTTCTCCCACTCCCTTCTGCGTTGCCCTGAATTGTTTCCTTTTTTCATCCCTGCTCCCAGTCCTACAGCACTTATGTCCATATCTGAAATTTATTTATTTATATTAATGTCTCTCTCACACCCTCTAGACTGTAAGCTCATTGTGGACAGGGAAACAGTTAAGCACTTAGTACAGTTTTGCACACAGTAAATGCTCAATAATTCCAATTGAATGAATAAAAACATGAATGAATGACTGTTCATTTATTGCTGTACTGTATTCTCCCAAGTGCTTAGTGCAGTGCTCTGTACACAGTTAAAGCTCAATCAATTTGATTGAATGAATATATATGCATATATACATGTATATATACAACACATGATATATAATACAGTTGTGTTGTATTCTCCCAAGCACTTAGTAGAATGTCCTGCACAGAGTAAATACTCACTAAACACCACTGATTGATTGATTGATTATGGGCAGGAAGCATGTCTACCAACTCTGTTGTGTTGTACTCTCCCAACTCTTAGTATAGTAGTCTGCACAAAGTAAGTACTCCTTTCTGATCTCTCAACCTCCTGTCTTTCCCCATTTCAGTCTATACTTCTCTCTGTTGCCCAGATTATCTTTCTACAGAAACACTCTGGGCATGACACCCCCAGTGGTTGCCTATCAACCTTCATATCAAGCAAAAACTCCTCACTATTGGATTCAAAGCTCTCCATCACCTTGCCCCCTCAGCTCATCAGACTCACGGGACCTGACAGAAATCTCCAGGAATTTGTGGCCAAAACTTCCTCCGCCGGCCTCACCTTTGGTTATTTCCTTGCCATCGTCGTCACGTACATGTGCATTTTCTGGGCCGTGCTGAAGATGCTGACTGCTGAGGGCCAGGCCAAAGCCTTCTCCACCTGCCTGCCCTACTTCGCCATCGTGACTTTGTTCATCGCGAACAGCCCTTTCCCCACCTCAAGCCCGTGACTGACTCCCCTTCGGCCGTGGACCTGCTGATGCCTGTGTTCTACAGGGTGGTGCCTCCCACCCTGAACCTTCTCATCTACAGTCTGAGGAACCAGGACATGAAGGCCACTCTGAGGAGAATGATAGCGGGGAAATGCCTCTAAAATGGCGGTAGAACCTCCTTCTCCATGAGGTCATGGACATTTCTAGCCCTGGGGGTGCTGGGTCTTCCGCCCCTTGGCATCAGTCACAAGAGAATCAGTGGTGTCGATGGAGTCTCCTACAGAGAAAGATGGCTGACCCAGTTGCTGAGACCTCAGGATGAAGGACCACCATGCCTGAAAGGGTTATAACGTCAGCTTCTGCTCAGTGCACCCTTCCCCTCTTTGTCCCTGCCAATCCAATTTCCTCTGAGGTACGGAGTACACTGAGTGCTTGGGTGGTCAGGGGTGAAGTACATTATAAGGGGCCAGCATACATTCTCTTACCCATCCATTTATGGCCAAAGCGACCAGAACTTTGTACCATAGCAATGCCTTTGGGTCATGATTGAGCAGTCTCAATAGCCACTGCTGACTGCTATGTTAGCCAACTATTTTGGCTGTGTGCCCCTTAAGCACTTTCATCCTCACCCCAGCTCCAAAGCACATACGTAGAAATTCTTAGACTCCACAATTTCTCCTATCCCTAATCTATTTTAATGCCTGTCTCCACCTGAAGGAGCATGGCTTAGTGGATAGAGCACGGGCCTGGGAGTCAGACTGTCATGGTTTCTAATCCTGGCTCTGCCACATGCCTGCTGTGTGACTTTGGGCTAGTCACTTCACTTCTCTGGTCCTCAGCTGTCAAATGGGGATGAAGAGCGCGAACCCTACATGGGACAGGGACTGTGTCCAACCTGACTGACTAATTTGTATCTACTCCAGTGCTTGGAACAGTGCTTGCCACATAGTAAGCATTTTAATAATAATAATGTTGGTATTTGTTAAGCGCTTACTATGTGCAGAGCACTGTTCTAAGCACTAGGGTAAATACAGGGTAATCAGGTTGTCCCACGTGAGGCTCACAGTTACTCCCCATTTTACAGATGAGGAAACTGAGGCACAGAGAAGTGAAGTGACCTGCCTACAATCACACAGCTGACAAGCGGCAGAGCTGGGATTTGAACCCATGACCGCTGTCTCCCAAGCCCGGGCTCTTCCAATGAGCCATGCTCCTTGTGGTCGGGGTCATGTCTATCAACTCTGTGGTGCTGTACTCTCCCAAGTGCTTAGTGCAGTTCTCTATACCCAGTAAGCCCTCAGTAAATATCATCAGTTGTTCAATTAATTGTATCTATCGACTTCTGTATTGTGCTTTCCTGACTGCTTAGTACAGTTCTCTGCATACAGTATACTCTCAATAAATGCCATTGTTTGATTGATTGATTGATTGATTGATTGTGTCTCCTAACTCTGTTGTATTATACTTTTGCAACTGCTTATTACAGCCCCTAGTACACACCAGACTATCAATCAATTAAGGATACTGATGGAGCATTTACTGTGTGCGGATCTCTGCACTAAGATCTTGGAAGAGTACAAGACTCAAAATTTGGTAGCCACTATCCGTGCCCACCAGCTGCTCAATAAAGACTAGGCTGAGAAGCAGTGTTGCCTAGTGGAAAGAGCACGGGCCTGAGCGTCAGAGAACCCTGGTTCTAATCCCGGCTCTGCCAATTGCTTGCTGTGTGACCTTGGATGAGTCGATGACTTTTCTGTGCTTTAGTTACCTCATCTGTACAGTGGGGATTAAGACTGAGTCCCATGTGGGCTGTGTCAAACCTTGTCTTTACCCAGCGCTTAGAACAGTGGCTGGCACATAGTGAATGCTTAACAAATTCCATTTAAAAAAATCCCTGTTCCCTCTCTTATTTAGACTGTAAGCCCCAAGTGGGACAGGGACTGTGTCCTTCCTGATTAACTTATACCTACCTCAGTGCTTGAAACAGTGCTTTACACATAGTGAGCACTTAAAAAATGCAATGACAATATAGCAGTAGCAATAATAATAATAACTGTGGTATTTGTTACGTACTTACTATGTGCCAAGCACTGTTCTAAGCGTTGGCGTAGGCACAAGGTAATCAGATTGGCCACAGTCCCTGTCCCACATGGGGCTCACAGTTTTAAAATCTCCATTTTACAGATGAGGCAACTGAGGCAAAGAGAAGTTAAGTGACTTGCCTAAGGTCACGCAGTAGACAGGTGGCAGAGCCGGGATTAGAACACACGTCCTTTGACTTCCAGGCCTGTGCTCTTTCTACTAGACCATGCTGTGACCATTGATGTAAAGCCATCTGTTCCACTGAAACTGCTCTCTTCAAGGTCCTGACTGACAAGACATTCTATGGGAGCAACACCAGGCTGCTCACAAGATTCCACCCAACACGTTGAAAATCATCTTCATCATCATCATCAATGCACTTGACTAATAACTGTGGGAAGAGCACTGGGCTAAGTGTGTGGGAGAGTACAATACAACAGAGTTGGTAGACACATTCCCAGCCCATGAGCTTACAGTCTAGTGCGGGGGGAATGGGTATTAATTAATCAGTCAACGGTATTTTTTGAGCGCTTACTGTGTGCAGAGTACTGTATTAAACGCTTGGCAGAGTATATTATACAGAGTTGCTAGAGACATTTCCTGCCAGCAATGAGCTTACATTCTCCAGGGGCAGGATAGGCATTAAAATAAATAAATTAGAGACATGCACACATGGGCAGTGGGGCTGAAAGTGGGGTGAATAAAGGATGCAAATCCAAGTGTGAAGGTGAGAAAAGTCGAGTGGGAGAAGAGGAACCGAGGACAATTTAGTGGCATGCGCTTCGTAGGCTGGGATGACTATCTTTGGATGTGTTCACGTTGAGTCACTGAGCATTGTAAATAGTCAAACGATTGTATCGTAGTGCAGGTGTCCCAGGATTGAGGAGCTTTGCAGCAAGTCCATAGTCAGGAAGCTGAATGTCCGAGAATTGGTTCTGTCCCTTTGACCTGAAACCATGTGAAAATTAATCTATCAGTGGTATTTGCTGAGCACTTATTGTGTGCAGAACACTGGATGGGTTGCTTGAGAGAGTAATAATAATAATAATGATAATGATGATAATGTAGGTATTTGTTAAGCGCTTACTATGTGCAGAGCACTGTTCTAAGTGCTGGGGTAGATACAGGGTAATCAGGTTGTCCCACATGAGGCTCACAGTTAATTCCCATTTGACAGATGAGGTAACTGAGGCACAGAGAAGTTAAGTGACTTGCCCACAGTCACACAGCTGACAAGAGGCAGAGCCGAGAGTCGAACCCATGACCTCTGACTCCGAAGCCCAGGCTCTTTCCACTCAGCCACGCTGCTTCTCAGCAGTGTACAGAGTACGCTGTACGCTGTACAGAGTACAGTAGAACAGAGTGCTAGACATGTTTCCTGTCCACAAGGAGCTTACACTCTCCCCATCTTCAAAACCTTCCTAAATAGTCCAATGACATTTATTGAACACTTACTGTGTGCAGGCCACTCAACTAAGCACTTGGGACAGTCCAATACAATAGCGTTCATAGACACATTTTTTGCCCCCAAAGAGCTTACAGTCTAAAGTCAGTGGGTCAATCATATTTATGGAGCGCTTACTGTGTGCAGACCACTGTAGGAAGTGCTTGGGAGAGTCCACTATGACAATAAACAGACACATTCCCTGCCCACACGAGTTTACAGTCTAGAGGGACAGATAGTAATATAAATAAATTACATATACGTACCTAAGTGCCTTGGGCCTGGGAGGAGGGATGAATAAAGGGAGCAAGTCAGGGTGACGCAGAAGGGAGTGGGAGAAGAGGAAAGGAGGGCTTAGTCAGGGAAGCCCTCTTGAAGGAGATGTATCTTTTATATGGCTTTGAAGGTGGGGAAAGGTGAGCAGAGAGGTGTCAGATATGAGGAGGGAGGGCAATCCAGGCCAGAGGCCAGATGTGAGCAAGAGGTTGGTGGCAAGATGGATGAGATTGAGGTACAGTGAGGAGGTGGGAAGCAGCGTGGCTTAGTGGAAAGAGCACGGGCTTGGGAGTTAGAAGTCATGGGATCTAATCCCAGTTCTGCCACTTGTCTGCTGTGTGACCTTGGGCAGGTCACTTAGCTTCCCTGTGCCTTAGTTACTTCATCTGCAAAATGGGGATGAAGACTGTGAGCCCCAAGTGAGACAACCTGATTACCTTGTATCTTCCCCAGCGCTTGGAACAGTGTTTGGCATAGTAAGCACTTAACAAATACCATAATTATTATTATTATTATTAAAAGAGTGAAGTGTGTGGGCTGCATTGTACTACAAGAGTAGCAAGGTGAGGTAGAAGGGGATGAAGTGATTGGGTGCTTTAAAGTTAATAGTAAGGAGTTTCTGTTGATGAGGAGGTGGATGGGCAACAATTGGAGCTTCTTGAAGAGAGAGGAAACATGGCTTGAACATTTTTATAGAAAAATGATGCAGGTAGCAGAGTGAAGTATGGACTGGAGTGGGGAGAGACAGGAGACACAGATATTCATATAAATAAATAATACATAAGATATCATTTATAGATATGTACATAAGTGTTAATAATAATAATAATGTTGGTATTTGTTAAGCGCTTACTATGTGCAGAGCACTGTTCTAAGCGCTGGGGTAAATACAGGGTAATCAGGGTGTCCCACGTGAGGCTCACAGTCTTAATCCCCATTTTACAGATGAGGTCACTGAGGCACAGAGAAGTTTAGTGACTTGCCCACAGTCACACAGCTGACAAGTTGCAGAGCTGGGATTCAAACCCATGACCTCTGACTCCCAAGTCCGGGATCTTTCCCCTGAACCACACTGCTTCTGTAGAAAATGTGTCTAGAACTCTTGTACTCCTCCAAGCTCTTAGTACAGAGCTCTGCACACAGTAAGTGCTCAATAAATGCCACTGATTGATGCTTCCCATCTAAACTTCAGCCCCTGGAATTTAGCTAATTTCTATCAGACAAAGCTGATAAAGTTCAAAGTCCAAAATCAAATCCAGTCACCAAAACATCCTTTCCCATTACTACATTTTCTCTTGTTGTCAGGCAAGGATGTGAGGATGCATACTTTCCTCCAAGGCCAGCGCTCCCTCCTGAAATCCACTACCATACTCCTCCCTCTCCGGGTTTACCTCCCTCTCATGAAGGAGAGTGATGAGTACAAGATAATGCATAGAGAAGCAGAATGGCCTAGCAGATAAAGCCAGGGTCTGGGAGTCCTGGCTCTGACACTCATCTGCTGTGTGACCTTGGGCAAGTCACTTCACTTCTCTATGCCTCAGTTCCCTCATCTGTAAAATGGGGGTTAAGACTGTGAGTCCCATGTGGGACAGGGACTGTGTCCAATGACTAGCTTGTATGTACTGCAGTGCTTAGTACAGTGCCTGGCACCTAGGAAGTGCTTAACAAATAGAGAAGTAGCATGGCTAAGTGGCAAGAGCATGGGTTTGGTAGTCCAAGGTCATGGGTTCTAATTCCACCCCACCACTTGTCAGCTGTGCGACTTTGGGCAAGTCACTTCACTTCTCTGTGCCTCAGTTACCTCATCTGTAAAATGGGAATTGAGACTATGAGCCCCACGTGGGACAACGTGATTACCTTGTAACTACCCCAGCACTTAGAACAGTGCTTGGCACATAGTAAGCACTTAACAAATACCATTATTATTATTATTATCATTAAATATAATAAAAAAGAGCGAGAGAGAGAGTGTCAAACACACACTAGAGGCACAGGCTTGCCTCCTGACGGAGCTGGGCCCTGGAATGGAGTTGGAATCCTTCTAAAACCTGCAGGAATTGGCACTGACTTGGGCAGGTCTCTCCAGGACTGTCTCAGAAATAAAGACATAGAAAGAAATAATGGAGGGGAGACACCTAGGCTCATTCTAGTCCCAGGATTTGGAGATCAGGGAAGGGAAGCCAGAGATTTCCCAGGTAGAGTGTCAGAGTGAATAAATGCTAAGTGATCCAGCCAGCTGCACATATCCTAATTACCCCCTGAGGGAGGGGAGAAAGAGGGAGGACTCTGATAAAGGTTGACTCAGCCTTGTTCTCCCTGAGAGCTGCCTTCTCACTGACTGGAAGGTCGGAGATGGGTAAGTAGGATTGAGCCATTTCCCTATGGATGGGATTCCAGGGTTCCAAATTATTCTGCTCAGAGGGAATTTCTGATATTAATTGAGACTTGGTACTATTCCCATCTCTCTTCCATCTCCCTATTCCTCAGAACTTCAGAGCAGACCAAGTTAGCTTCTGTCTGGGGTTTCTAAAATGTAAATCAATCAATCGATGGTATTTATTGAGTGCTTACTGTGGGCAGAGCACTGTACTCAGCACTTGGGAGAGTACAACAGAATTAGCAGACACATTCCCTGTCCACAAGAAGCTTATAGGCTACTTTATGTACCCTGAATTGTATTACATTATACTGTATCCTTTCTAAGTGCTTAACACAGTGTTCTGCACACACTAGGCACTCAATGTCTTTTTTTTTTTAGCGGTATTAGTTAAGCACTTCGAACAGTTTCAGTTAAGCCCTGCTGTGGGTCTGGGGGAAAGAACATGCCCAGGAAATGAGAGCCTGAACTAATAATAGTAATAATAATTGTGACATTTGTCAAGTGCTTATTATGTGCCAGACACTGTATTAAGGGCTACGGTAGGCACAAGCTAATCAAGTTGAATACAATCTATATCTCACATGGGTTCACAGTCATAACCCCCATTTTACAGATGAGATAACTGAGGTACAGGAAAGTAAAGTGACTTGCTCAAGGTCACACAGCAAACAAGTGGTGGAGCTAGGATTAGAACCCAGGTCCTCTGACACCGAGGCCTGGGCTCTTTTCACTAGGCTGCACTGCTTCTAGTTCTCCCTCTGCCTTAGATTGTGAGCCCCATGTAGGACAGGGGCTTTATCTGACCTGATTGATTTGATTCTACCCCAGGGCTTAGGACAATGCTTAACATACAGTAAGCGCTTAACAAATACGATTAAAATAAATAAATGAATAAATGAATAAATGAATAAATAAATAAATAAATAAATACCACTGATTGACTGATTGATCCATTAGACTCTGGACCCTGATGTGTTAAAATCATTTTCTTCCTTAGAGCAATTTTCATGGCAAATTCAGTCATTTAAGTCAGTATCTGGCACACTAAGAGCTTAACAAATACCATTTAAAAAAAGGTTTGAGGGAAGTGATACAAGGCATATGAACTTAACTATTGTAAATTGCAAAGTGCATTCTCTCTCTCTTTCTACTTCTATCTCCTTTTCCTCTCTCTTTCTTTCTCCCCATCCCTCTCTTTCTCTCCTATCACCCCCCCACACACCACTCTCTTTCTCCCCTAATAATAATAATGTTGGTATTTGTTAAGCGCTTACTATGTGCTGAGCACTGTTCTAAGCGCTGGGGTAGACATAGGGGAATCAGGTTGTCCCACGTGGGGCTCACAGTCTTAATCCCCATTTTACAGATGAGGGAACTGAGGCACAGAGAAGTTAAGTGACTTGCCCACAGTCACACAGCCAACAAGTGGCAGAGCTGGGATTCGAACTCATGAGCCCTGACTCCAAAGCCCATGCTCTTTCCACTGAGCCACGTTGCTTCTCCACCATCTCTCTCTCTTTTCCTCCTTCCCAGGACGCTCTACAGGAGGAAGTCTTCTCTAATTCTAGCTCCCATTGCAAGACAGTGAGCATTACCTGGCTTTCTTTTGGGACCATGATTCTGTCGAGGATCAGCTTCGATGTCTCCGTCAATGTATTTCTGCTCCTATTTTATGCCCACGTGGTCTTTGATGCTCATAAACTGAGCCCATCCGACTTGGTCCTCACCCAGCTGACCTTAGCCAACACCATCATCCTCCACACCTTTGGGATCAGGAAGACCCTGTTCACTTCGGGGCTGAGAAAATTCCCGAACGATGTTGGATGCAAAATCCTCATGTATCTGTACTGAGTGACCTGGAGTCTGGTCATCTGCAGCACTTGCCTCCTAATTGTGTTCCAGGCTGACACCATCAGCCCTGGGACCCTGCAGTGGGCCTGGATCAAGACCAGGTTACCCAAATGCATCCTCCCCTCCTGCCTCCTCTCCTGGGGCCTCAATATGCTGATAGTGCTTGATACAGTGATGAACGTAACCAGCCCTCAAAGCAGCGGTAGTGTTCACATTACATTGGACCTCAAATATTACACTAAAGTTAGTGATGATGCAGAAACCACTCTGGTCATCATTGTTGCATTCTCCCTCCATGATCTGTTCTTCGTGAGGCTCATTAGCACAGCCAGAGGCTACATGGTGATGGTCCTGCACAGGCAACACCTCCACACACCAGGACGACCTCCAGAGTGATGCCTGAGGTCAGGGCAGCCAAGAGGGACGTGGCAGTGGTTGCCCTGTTTGTCCTCCTTTTTTTAAAAAAAAAGTATTTGTTAAGCACCTACTATGTGCCAAGCACTCTTCTAAGCGCTGGGTGAAATACAAGGTAATCAGGTTGTCCATATGGGGCTCACAGTCTTAATTCTCATTTTAGAGATGAGGCAACTGAGGCACCAAGAAGTGAAGTGACTCGCCCAAAGTCACACAGCTGACAAGTGGCGGAGCCACGATTCGAACCTACAACCTCTGACTCCCAAGTCCTTGCTCTTTCCACTGAGCCACGCTGCTTCTCATGCTGCTTTAAGGGCAGCAGACCAGCATGCTGAGTGTTATAATAAACACGAAGGAGAATTTTCCTCTTCTGGTGAACAGCCACACGGCATGGGATTCACCCTCTATGTGGTCAGTCCATTCCTGAGTATTTCAGGTGACAGGAAATGGAAAAAAGACTCTCCAGTTTGCAATATGGATCCATAATGGGGGCCCAGTGAGGCGGACCTATCCACCTCTGGGATGAGTCCCTTCACTCTGCTGCCCCAATCATTCTTTTATCAAAACATTCAGTCTGTGTCTCCTCACTCCTCAAGGACCTCCGGTGGATGCCCATCCACCTCCACATCAGACAGAAACTTCTTACCCTCAGCTTTAAAACAGTCAATCTCCTTGCCCCCTCCTCCCTCACATCCTTAATTCCTTGCTACAGCCCAGCCCTCACATTTCACTCTTCTAGTGTCAACCTACTCCCTGTACCTCGATCTCAACTATCTCACCACTGGACTCTCACCAGTTCCTGCCTCTGGCCTGGAACGCCCCCCCGCCCCCCTCCCTGCTTCATTTCCGACAAATGATCACTCGTCCAACCTTCAAATTCTTACTAAGAACACATCTCCAGAGGTCTTCCCTGATTAAGTCCTCATTTCTCCTTCTCCCTATCCCTTCTGCATCACCCTGATTTGCTCCCTTCATCCATCCCCTCTCCCAGCCCCACAGCACTTATGTACATATCTGGAATTTATTTGTTTATATTAATGTCTGTCTCTCCCTCTAGTCTGTAAACTCGTTGTGGGCAGGGAATATGCCTGCTATATTTTTATACTGTACTCTCCCAAGTGCTGAGGACAGTGCTCTGTACACTGAAAGCTTTCAATAAATATGATTGACTGTCTATCATTATTATTATTATTGTTTAGGCCACGCTGCAGGGCTCAGAGACTCTTGGGAAGAGTTCAGTGGTGGGGGTCCTCCAATTTCATTTCAGTACTCTATTAGGGAACATTTGGGTACTGGCTGTGAGAAAGGGTGGAAATACCTGGTATAACTTTTTAAAAATAGTGTTTGTAAAGCACTTACTATGTGGCAAACACTCTTCTAAGCGCTAGGGTAGTAACATTTGTTCATTCATTCAATAGTACTTATTGAGCGCTTACTATGTGAGGAGCACTGTACTAAGCACTTGGAATGTACAATTCGGCAACAGATAGAGACAATCCCTGCCCATCGATGGGCTTACAGTCTAATAGGGGGAGATAGACGGACAAAAATAAGACAACTTAATCGCAATAAATAGAATCAAGGGGATGTACACCTCATTAACAAATTGAATGGGGTAATAAAATAAATAGGGTAATAAAAATATATACAAATGAGCACAGTGCTGAGGGGAGGGAAAGGGAGAGGGGGAGGAGCAGAGGGAAAGGGGGGAAAGGGGGCTTAGCTGAGGGGAGGTGAAGGGAGGGCAGAGAGGGAGCAGAGGGAGCAGAGGGAAAAGGGGAAGCTCAGTCTGGGAAGGCCTCTTGGAAGAGGTGAGCTCTCAGTAGGGCTTTGAAGAGGGGAAGAGAGTTAGTTTGGTGGAGGTGAGGAGGGAGGGCATTCCAGGACAGCGGGAGGACGTGGGCCAGGGGTCCACATGATAGGCGTGAACGGGCTACCCTGAGAAGGTGAGCAGCAGAGGAGCGGAGCGTGCGGGGTGGGCAGTAGAGAGAAGGGAGGAGAGGTAGGAGGGGGCAAGGTGATGGAGAGCCTTGAAGCCCAGAGTGAGAAGTTTTTGTTTTGTGTGGAGGTTGATAGGCAACCACTGGAGGATTTTAAGGAGGGGAGTGGCATACCCAGAGTGTTTCTGCAGGAAGATGATCCGGGCAGCGGAATGAAGAATAGACTGGAGTGGGGAGAGACAGGAGGAAGGAAGATCAGAGAGAAGGCTGACACAATAATCCAGCCGGGATAGTAGGTTGGACACAGTCCCTGTCCCGCATGGGGCTCACAGTCTAAGTAGAAGGGAGTACAGGAGAACTGAGGAATGGAGAAGTTAAGTGACTTGTTCAAGGTCATACAGCAAGCAATTGGCAGAATCAGGATTAGAACCCAGGTCTTCTGACTCTCAAGACTGCACTCTTTCCACTAGGAAATGCTGCTTCTCTATTTCTGTAAAATTATCCTGCCCAACTTGTCTTTTTTTTTATGGTATTTGCTAAACATTTACTCTTTGTCAAGCACTGTGCTAGAAACTGGTCCTCTGGCACTCAGGTTGGTGCTCTTTCCACAAAGCCACACTGTTTTTTATGGTATTTGTTAATAATAATAATAATGGTGTTTGTTAAGCGCTTACTATATGCCAACCATTGTTCTAAGCACTGGGGTAGATACAGGGTTATCAGGTTGTCTCTCCCACATGGGGCTCACGGTCTTAATCCCCATTTTAGATGAGGTAACTGAGGGCACAGAGAAGTTAAGTGGCTTGCCTAAAGTCACACATCTGGGATTAGAACCCACAACCTCCGATTCCCAAGCCTGTGCTCTTTCTACTAATCCATACTGCTTCTCATAAGCGCTTACTATAGGCCAGGCACTGTGCCAAACGCCAGGGTAGATGCAAGCTAATCTGGTTGAACACAGTTCCTGTCCCTCACGGGGCTCACAGTCTGTATCCCCATTTAGCAATTGAGGAAACTGAGGCACAGGGAAGTTAAGTGACTTGTCCAAGGTCACACAGTAGTAAGTGGCAGACCAGAATTAGAACCCAGGTCCTCTGAATCCCAGGCCTGTGTTTTATCCACTAGGCCAAGCTGCTTCCTGCAGTCCTCAAGATGCATATCTAGACAGTCATGGAGATGAAACCTGGAGTGTCTGACCTGCAGTCTAGACACAGTCTGGGATTTCAATCATGGCAACAGGAACTCGGGTTTGAAGGCTTTTTTCTTGGAGATCGGCAAACACTCTCTTAATTGTTAAGCACTTTCTATGTGCCAAAAGAGCTGGAGCTGGGGTGGATACAAGATAATCAGGTTAGATTTAGGGAAGCAGTGTGGCCTGAAGGCCAGAGGACCTGGCTTCAATCCCAGCTTTGTCACTCGTCTGCTGTGTGATTTTGGACAGGTCACTTCACTTCTCTGTTCCTCACTTATCTCATCAACGAAATGGGGATTAAAACTGTCAGCCCCATGAGGGACAGGAACTGAGTCCAACCTGATTAGCTTATATCTACCCCGGCATTTAGTATAGTGCCTGGCACATAGCTCTTTAGCAGCCTTTATGGCCACCGACCGCCGACTTTAGCGGCTTTTTGGCCGCCGACCGCCGACTCATCCACGCCGAGACCGCCCCTCTCTCCCGGGAAGCTGAGCCTTGTCATCGCCCGGACCCTTGGAGCCATTACCTCGTGGGCTCGGTATCTCTGCTCCCCTGAGGCGCAGCCTCGGCCCGCCCGACCCCGATTCCCGACAAGCCACCCCCTTTTTGCCTGCCGCTCGCCGACTCATCTGCACCTCCTCCGCCTCCCCCGGGGAGCTGAGCCTCGGACCGCCCGGCCCCGCGCCCGCCTCATCCTTTCCCAACCTGGACCTCTGCACCCCCGCTCGGGAACTCCCGACACTAAGGATCTTCGCCCCCACAGACCCCCAGTCACCAGCTACCATTCTACCCCCGCCGCTCGGGGCCGGGGACATTGTGCTCCCCTCTCGACCCTGGGGACATTGCGCTCCCCTGCTCGGCTCTAGGGACATTGTGTCCTCTGGGGACATTGTGTCCCCCTGCTCGGGCCCGGGGTCATTGTGCTCCCCAACCGCTCTCCCACTCCGCCCGAGGTGGCCATTTTGGGAAGCCCTCACTCCCTCTTCCCCCTTGAGGTGATTCATCTCCCCCACCCCCGCCCCGGGCGACGATGTCCTTGTTCTCACCATGTTACCTTACCTTAGCCGCCTACGGCCGCAACCCATCCCGGACAACCTCAGGGCCCCCCGCCGCCACAGGGACATTTGGTCATGAGCTCTGGGACTCTCTCGGCCGCTGGCCGCTTGACTTTGAGTCTGATCGGGTAGGGTCCCCCGACCCTGGTCATAGCCTGCTTATTAACACTATTGTACTGTGTCTTACTGTACCATGTTGCTATATTAGCGATTTCGCTTGTTATCGTTCATTGTCGTCAGTGCTGCCACCCACCTCTCTGGCCTCACCAGCCGCCTGACTTTGAGTTTGATCAGGTCGCCCCTTAATCGAGCCTACCCCCGACCCTGGTCATCGCCCGCTTATTAACACTACTGTATTGTATCATATTGTATCATGTTGCTCTATTAACACTACTGTATTGTATCATACTGTATCATGTTGCTATATTTCGGATTTCGTTTGTTACTGTTTATTGTTGTCAGTGCTGCCACCCACCTCTCTGGCCTCGCCATGTCCCTCCTCCCCCCCCTCCCTCCTGCCCCTTCCTATCCTCCCCATCCCCTTCCCCCCTCTCGCTCAGCTCTTTCCCGCTCTCTCCTCTGTTTCCTCCCCCCTCCCCTCCCCCGCCCTAGAACCCCACTTTACCAGCGCTACCCCTCTTCCCCCTCCCCCTACTCTCCCCCCCACCAAACCCCCTCCTCCCCCTCTCCCCCCTTCTCTCTTCCCCACCCACGCCCCATCCCAGTCCTCCTGTCCCACCGCTACCCCTCATCCCCCTCTCCCTGTCCAGGGCCCCGCCACCTCCTTCCCATCCAAACCCTCCCCTCCCCCCACCCTCCCCCCCTCTCCCCTTGCACCCACAGCTACTTTCAAGTGTGGCCTCTGGAACCCCCGCTGTATTACAGGTAAGCTACCTTTCGTCCATGACCTTTTCCTCTCCCGCTCTCTCCTCCTCCTCGCCCTTTCGGAAACGTGGCTCTCTCCCGAAGACACGGTCTCCGCCGCCGCTATCTCCGGCGGAGGCCACTCCTTCTCCTACTCCCCCAGACTCACCGGTAAGGGAGGAGGCGTCGGCTTCCTCCTCTCGCCCCGTTGCCGCTTCCGCACTATCCCTCCTCCCCCCTCTCTCTCCTTCCCCTCCTTCGAAGCCCATATCCTTCGCCTCTACCACCCCCTCCAGTTACTTGTCGCTGTCATCTACCGCCCTCCCGGTCCCACCTCCGACTTCTTCAACCATCTTGACCCCTTTCTCACCTTCCTTCTCTCCTTCTCTCTGCCCACTCTGATCCTCGGAGACATCAACATCCATATTGATGTGCCCGACGACTCCTCTGCCGCCCGCCTGCTCTCCCTCCTCGACTCTGCCGACCTCCTGCTCCACCATACCGCGCCCACTCACCGACTCGGTCACACCCTCGATCTCGTCATCTCCTACCGCTGCACTATCTCCTCCCTCACCGACGCTGAAATCCCTCTCTCCGACCATAACCTTCTCACCTGCCTCATCTCTCACACTCCCTCCCCCTGCAAATCTTCGCTACTGCCCCACGGAGATCTCCGCTCTCTCGATCCCATCCATCTTTCCAAAAGCATCTCTCCTCACCTCGCCGCCCTGTCCTCACTTCCCACTCTCGACGATCAGGTCTCCGCTCTCAACTCCACCCTCTCTACTCATCTCAACTCTCTCGCCCCCCTTTCCCTCCGCCGCTCTCGCTCCACTAACCCACAGCCCCGGATCACTGCCTCTGTCCGCCTCCTACGCTCCTATGCTCGAGCTGCTGAACGCTGCTGGCGAAAGTCCAAGCACCAAGCCAACCTCACACACTTCAAATTCCTTTCCTGCCTTAACTCTGCCCTCTCCTCCGCCAGGCAAAACTTCTTCTCCTCCCTCATCGACACCCATGCCCGTCACCCCCGCCGATTGTTCCGGACCTTTAACTCTCTCCTTAGGCCCCCTGTTCCTCCCCCTCCCCCATCTCTCACCCCCAATGATCTGGCCACCTATTTCCTCACGAAAATCAACACGATCAGGTCTGAGCTCCCTAAAGTCACCCCTCCGCCTCTCCCCTCCCCCCCACCGACCCTCTCCCCTACTTTCCCATCCTTCCCTGCAGTATCCTCAGAGGAGAACTCCTCCCTCCTCGCAAGCGCCACCCCCTCCACCTGCGCCTCGGACCCCATTCCCTCTCACCTTATTAAAACCATCGTCCCTGCCCTCCTCCCTTCCTTAACTTCTATTTTTAACCACTCAATCTCCAATGGCTCCTTCCCCGCTGCCTTCAAACATGCCCCCGTCTCCCCCATCCTAAAAAAACCCGCTATTGACCCCACTTCCCCCTCCAGTTATCGCCCTATCTCCCTACTACCCTTCCTTTCCAAAATCCTAGAACGAGTCGTCTACAATCGATGCCTTAACTCCCATTCTCTCCTAGACCCCCTCCAATCTGGCTTCCGTCCCCTCCACTCTACCGAGACTGCTCTCTCTAAGGTAACCCATGACCTCCTTCTTGCCAAATCCAATGGCTTCTACTCCATTCTGATCCTCCTTGACCTCTCTGCTGCCTTTGACATTGTCGACCATCCCCTCCTCCTCCATACCTTCTCTCACCTTGGCTTCACGAACTCCATCCTCTCCTGGTTCTCCTCTTACCTCTATGGCCGGTCATTCTCGGTCTCCTTCGCTGGCGCCTCCTCCCTCTCCCATCCTTTAACTGTTGGAGTTCCTCAAGGGTCAGTTCTTGGCCCTCTTCTGTTCTCCATTTAAACTCACTCCCTCGGTGAACTCATTCACTCTCACGGCTTTGACTACCATCTCTACGCAGATGACACGCAGATCTACATCTCTGCCCCTGTCCTCTCCCCCTCCCTTCAGGCTCGCATCTCCTCCTGCCTCCAGGATGTCTCTACCTGGATGTCGGCCCGCCACCTAAAACTCAACATGAGCAAGACTGAGCTCCTCATCTTCCCTCCCAAACCCGGTCCTCTCCCAGACTTCTCTATCACCGTGGATGGCACGACCATCCTTCCCGTCTCTCAGGCCCGCAATCTCGGTGTCATCCTTGGCTCGTCTCTCTCGTTCACCCCACACATCCTATCCATTACCGAGACCTGCCGGTTTCACCTTTACAATATCGCCAAGATCCGCCCTTTCCTCTCTACCCAAACGGCTACCTTACTGCTACAGGCTCTCGTTATATCCCGGCTAGACTACTGTGTCAGCCTTCTCTCTGATCTCCCTTCCTCCTCTCTCGCCCCGCTCCAGTCTATTCTTCACTCCGCTGCCCGGCTCATCTTCCTGCAGAAACGCTCTGGGCGTGTCACTCCCCTTCTTAAACAACTCCAGTGGTTGCCTATCAACCTCCGCTCCAAACAAAAACTCCTCACTCTAGGCTTCAAGGCTCTCCATCACCTTGCCCCTTCCTACCTCTCCTCCCTTCTCTCTTTCTACCGCCCACCCCACACGCTCCGCTCCTCTGACGCCCACCTCCTCACCGTCCCTCGGTCTCGCGTATCGTGCCGTCGACCCCTGGGCCACGTCCTCCCGCCGTCCCGGAACGCCCTCCCTCCTCACCTCTGCCAAACTGATTCTCTTCCCCTCTTCAAAACCCTACTTAAAACTCACCTCCTCCAAGAGGCCTTCCCAGATTGAGCTCCTCTTCTCCCTCTACTCCCTCTACCACCCCCCCTTCACCTCTCCGCAGCTAAACCCTCTTTTCCCCCTTTCCCTCTGCTCCTCCACCTCTCCCTTCCCATCCCCTCAGCCCTGTAGTCGTCCGCTCAACTCTATGTATTTGCATTACCCTATTCATTTTGTTAATGAAATTTACATTGCCTTGATTCTATTTAGTTGCCATTGTTTTTACGAGATGTTCTTCCCCTTGACTCAATTTATTGCCATTCTTCTTGTCTGTCCGTCTCCCCCGTTTAGACTGTAAGCCCGTCAAACGGCAGGGACCATCTCTATCTGTTGCCGACTTGTTCATTCCAAGCGCTTAGTACAGTGCTCTGCACATAGTAAGCGCTCAATAAATACTATTGAATGAATGAATGAATGAATAGTAACCGTTTAACAAATATCATTAAAAAAAAAAGTGTGGCTTAGTGGAAAGAGCACCGGTCTGAGGGCCAGAGGACCAGGGTTCTAATCCCAGCTCCACCACTTGTCTGCTGTGTGACCTTGGGCAAGTCACTTCACTTCTCTGGATCTCAGTTACCTCATCTGATAAATGGGGATTAAGACTGTGAACCCCATGAGGGACAGGGACTATGCTGTCCTATCTGATTACCTTGTATCTGCCCCAATGTTTAGTAGAGTGCCTAGCACACTGTAAGCACTTAACAAATACCACAAAAAAAAACAAAAAACAGAGCCATATTTCTTGTCACTCATTGGTTTCACAGTCTATGTAGTGGGGAGAAAAAACATTTAACAATGTGGATAGGGAATGTATCTACCAAATCTGTTATATTGTACTCTCCCAAGTGCTTAGTTACCACTTAAATAGCACTGATTGAGGAAACTGACACGCAAAGAAGTGAAGTGATTTGCCCAAGGTCACACAGCTGGCAAGTGGCAAAGCTGGAATTAGAAACCAGGTCCTCTGAGTTTCTACTAGGCCATGCTGGATAGGAAATAGGAAATTTCCAGGTCCTTTCAGAGGCAGCCCTGCCCTGTCTCTCCATGGGTCACTCTTCACCACCTCATGTCAGGAGGGAAAATCTCAGAGATTACTGAATCCCAGATAATTAATTAATTAATTAATTAATTCGTATTTATTGGGGGCTTACTATGTGCAGAGCACTGTACTAAGCACTTGGAATGTACAAATCGGCAATAGATAGAAACAGTCCCTGCCCACTGACGGGCTTACAGTCTAATCGGGGGAGACAGACAAAAACAATACAATAAATAGAATCAAGGGGATGTACATCTCATTGACAAAATAAATATGGTAATAAAAATATATACAAATGAGTGGCGGACGAGCATAGTGCTGAGGGGAGGGGAAGGGAGAGGGGGAGGAGCAGAGGGAAAGGGGGGGAAAGGGGGCTTAGCTGAGGGGAGGTGAAAGAGGGGAGAGAGAGGCAGCAGAGGGAGCAGAGGGAAAAGGGGAAGCTCAGTCTGGGAAGGCCTCTTGGAGGAGGTGAGCTCTCAGTAGGGCTTTGAAAAGGGGAAGAGAATTAGTTTGGCGGAGGTGAGGAGGGAGGGCATTCTGGGACAGCAGGAGGACGTGGTCCAGGGGTTGACTGCGGCATAGGCGAGAACGGGGGATGGGGAGGAGGTGGGTGGCAGAGGAGCGGAGCGTGCGGGGTGGGCAATAGAAAGATTGAAGGGAGGAGAGGTAGGAGGGGGCAAGGTGATGGAGAGCCTTGTAGCCTAGAGTGAGAAGTTTTTGTTTCATGCGAAGGTTGATAGGCAACCACTGGAGGTTTTTAAGAAGGGGAGTGACATGCCCAGAGCGTTTCTGCAGAAAGATGAGCCAGGCAGCGGAATGAAGAATAGACTGGAGTGGGGAGAGACAGGAGGAAGGGAGATCAGAGAGAAAGCTGACACAATAATCCAGCCAGGATATTATGAGAGCCTGTACCAGTAAGATAGCCGTTTGGTTGGAGAGGAAAGGGTGGATCTTGGCGATATTATAAAGTTGAGACTGGCAGGTCTTGGTGATGGATTAGATGTGTGGGGTGAATGAGAGAGCCGAGTCAAAGATGACACCGAGGTTGCGGGCTTGAGAGATGGGAAAGATGGTCGTATCATCCACAGTGATAGGGAAGTCAGGAATAGGATAGGGCTTGGAAGGGAAGATAAGGAGCTCAGTTTTGGACATGTTGAGTTTATCAGGCAGTGGGGAGGGGATTCTGGGAATTGTCACAAATGTCCCACTGGAACTGTCAGAATGGATTCATGCTTCAGTGGTGCACTCATTCATGCACACACACACACCCAAAAATGATCACCAGAAGGAGGGGAGATATGAGAATGGAAGCTTATAAATACTTCCTCGCCCTTCTTCTGCCAGTCTGACTATCCTTGATTTGGCCCTCACAGGTTGTAGGAGCAATGGAGATACATGAGTAGGAGTTTATTATCATCATCATTGTCATTATTATTATTACTGTTGTTGTTATAATATTTGTTAAAAAACTAATTATATGTCAAGCACTGTTCTAGGTGCTGGGGTAGATATAAGTTACCCCTGTCCCACATGGGGTTCACAGTCTAAGTAGAAAGAACAGATATTGAATCCACAATTTACAGATGAGGTAACAAGGCACAGAAAAGTTCATGACTTGCGCAAGGTCATACGACAGAACCAGGAATAGAACCTAGGCACTTCTGACTCTCAGGCCCATACTTTGTTTTTTTAATGGTATTTTTTAAGCGCTTATTATGTGCAAAGCACTGTTCTAAGTGCTGGGGGAATACAAGGTGATCAGGTTGTCCCATGTGGGGCTCACAGTTTTAATCCCCATTTTACAGATGAGGTAACTGAGGCACAGAGAAGTTAAGTGGCTTGCCTAAAGTCACACAGCTGACAAGCTAAGTACTTACTGTGTACCAAGCAGTGTACTAAGCACTGGGGTAGCTACAGGATATACATGGGGATCCCAGTCTAAGTAGGAGGAAGAACAGGGATTGAATCCCCATTTTACAGATGAGGGAAATGAGGCAAAGAGAAATGAAGTGACTTGCCTAAGTCATACAGCAGAAGCTCATTATGGGCAGGGAATGTGTCTGTGATATTACTGCATTGTCCTCTCCCAAGTGCTCAATAGTACTGTGCTCTGCACATAGTAAGTGCTCAATAAATACAACTGACTGGCTGACAAGTGGTGGAGTGGGATTAGAACCCAGGTCCTTGGACTCCCAGGCACTAGTTCTTTCCACTAAGCCATGCTGCTTCTCAAACAGGGAGGCATTTCTCTGTTAGAGGAATTTCAGGGTCGGGAGGAGGAATAGAGATGATTGAGTGGGATACACTAGCCATGTTTTGGGCTCATTATGTGGTTGAACTGGGTAAGGTCTCCAAGAAAGGAGCCTGACTTGGAGGGGTGGAGAGTGAAAGATGGGAGGTGGGATGAAGATGGGGGATTTAAACTCCAGGACACGTTGATCCTGCCACCTTATTCCACAGAATTTCCTGCTATCCCTCCTGGATACAAATATAATAATAATAATAATAATGATGGTACCTGTTAAGTGCTTACTATGTGCCAAGCATTGTTCTAATCACTGGGGTAGATACAAGGTAATCAGTTTGCCCCATGTGGGGCTCACAGTCTTCATCCCCATTTTACAGATGAGGTAACTGAGGCACAGAGAAGTTAAGTGACTTGCCCAAAGTCACACAGCTGGCAAGTGGTGGAGTCGGGATTAGACCCAACAACCTCTGACTCCCAAGCCCGTGCTCTTTCCACTAAGCCACACTGTTTCTCACAAATGAGGCACAGTTGTCTGAGGAAGGGACTGAGATTCATTCATTCATTCATTCAGTCAGTCAGTCAGTCAGTCAGTCAGTCAGTCAGTCAGTCAGTCGTATTTACTGAGCACTGTACTAAACGCTTGGAAAGTCCCATTCAGCAACAGAGACAATCCCTGCCCACAACGGGCTCACAGTCTAGAAGGGGGGAGACAGGCATCCAAACAAGTAAACAAACATTAGTAGCATCAATATAAATAAATAGAATAATAAATTGATATAAATAGAATTATAAATAGAATTATAAATATGTACATATATAGACAAGTGCTGTGGGGAGGGCGGTAGAGCAAAGGGAGCGAGGTGGGGTGATGGGGGGGGCGGGAGGAGATGTTTGGGTTTGCTCTGTTTGCTCAGCCCTGCCCCCCGACTCTACTCCACCTCTACCTTCTAATAATTCCCCCCAATAACAGTAATAGTATAGTATTTGTTAGGCACTTACTATGGGCCAAGAACTATTCTATTTACTGGGGTAGATACAAGTTAATCAGGTCAGATACTGCCCCTGTCCCACAAGGGGCTCACACTCTTAATCCCCATTTTACAGTTGAGGTAACTGAGGCACAGAAAAATACAATAACTTTCCCAAGGTCACAGAGCAGATAAGTGGTGGAGCCGGGATTAGACCCCAGGTCCTTCAGACTCCCAGGCCCATACTTTATCCACTAAGCCACACTGCTTCTCACCTGATTCCTCCATGCTGTGTAAGCATGAAAATGTATCCACTAGTAATTAGGGTTTTAGTAATATGCCGAGGGTAGATTTCACCAACACCAGTCATTACCTGATTAAGCCCTCCTTTTCCTGCTCACTTTCCCTTCTCCATCATCTATGCACTTGGATCTATGACTTCTGGACATCTGATATTTGTCCCACCAACCCCACAGCACTTATTATTATTTGTTATAAATGACTAAATAGTCATACTAATGTTTGCCTACCCCTCTAGAATGTAAGTTCATTATGGGCAGGGAATGTGTCTGCTAATTCTGTTATATTGTACTCTCCCAAGCCCTTAGAACGGTGCTCTGCACAATGCAAGTGCTCAATAAATACCACTGATTGACATTGATTTCTTGCCCCACAAAGCCCCCTTCCAGGAAAGTCAGTGTGGCTTAGCAGAAAAAGCACAGACTGTGGAGTCAGAGGATCAGGGTTCTAATCCTGGCTTTGCCCTGTGCCTGCTGTGTGACCTTGGGCAAATCACTTCACTTCTTTGTGCCTCAGCTCCCTCATCTGTAAGATTCATTCAATCATATTTATTGAGCGCTTACTATGTGCAGAGCACTGTACTAAGCACTTGGAATGTACAATTCAGCAACAGATAGAGACAATCCCTGCCCAGTAAGGGGCTCACTGTCTAAAAGATGGTAATTCAATACCTGTTATCACTCCAACTTAAACTGTGAGCCCTGTGTGGGACCTGATTCTCATATATATTCCCCAGTGCTTAGTCCAGTGCTTGGGACACAGTAAGCACTTGAAAAATACCATAATGGTACCACAGTTATTAGTATTATTCTTCTTTCAGGTCCAAATCTTCAGAGAAAAAAAAACCCACTACTGACATCACATCACCCAATTGCATGCTGAAATCATTCATTCATTCAATGAGAGACAGCAGGACAGCAGCTCTCTCTCTCTCTTTGCCTCTCTCTCTTTCACTTCCTCTCTCCCTTGGTTCCTCTCCAGGAAACCACCTCTATTGTGATAGAGAATCCTGGTGAATGGACCCCAGCATCACCTCCTTTGGAATCTTGATGCTCTTTCAGGTGAGCACTGGGATATCAGTGAATGGATACCTCCTCCTGTTTTATACCTGCATGGTCCCCATCAGCTGACTTTGGCCCATCTGCTCATCCTTCTCACCCTCGGGATCCCGGAGACCATGTCGGTTTGGGGGCTGGGGAATTTTCTGGACGATGTCGGCTGTAAACTCCTCATGTACCTGTACCGTGTGGCCCGGGGTCTGGCCATCTGCACCACCTGCCTCCTGAGCATCTTCCAAGCAGTCACCATCAGCCCCGGCATTCCCGGGTGGGCCCGGATCAAGTTGAAGTTACACAGAGCTATTCTCCCCTCCTGTTTCCTCTCCTGGATCTTCAATCTGTTTGTAGGAGCGGGCGCACCGATGTATGTGACAGGTCCCCGGAACGGCTCCAGTTTTCGAAGCGCGCTGGATCTGAAATATTGCACAGAGGTCCCTGTCAGTGCAGCAACCACCTTGATAAATGCAATCGTTCTCTCCCTCAGAGATCTCTTCTTCGTGGTTCTGATGTGCACGGCCAGTGGCTACATGGTGTGGGTCCTGCAAAGACACCTCCGCGTGCCTGGACGCCCCCCCGGGGTGATGCCCGAGGTCAGGGCGGCCAAGAGGGTCGTGGCTCTGGTCACCCTCTACATCCTCCTCTATGGACGGCAGTCAATCATGTTCAGTGTTTTGCTAAATAGGAAAGAGAATTATCCGGCGCTGGTGAACAGCGATGTGGTTTTTTCACTGACCTTCTCAGCCCTGAGTCCCTTCCTGATGATTCACAGCGACCGGAGAATGAGGACGTTGTGGAAAAGATAATCTCCTCTTTCCATCATGGATCCCTCATAGAATCCCAGCGATATGACCTGTTCTCACATGGTTCCCCTGGGAGCACTGGAAAGAGAGTTCCCATATGGTTAATAATAATGATGATGTTTCTTAAATGCTTACTACAAGCTAAGCAGGCTGGACGCAGTCCCTCTCTCACATAAGGATCACAGTCTTAATCCCCATTTTACAGATGAGGGAACTGAGGCCCAGAGAAGTCAAGTGACTTGTCCATGGTCACAGAGCAGATGAGTGGTGGAGCTGGGATTAGAATCCAGGTCCTTCTGACTCCCAGGCCCAAGCTCTATCCACTAAGTCCCTGGGAGCCCTGGAGAGAGAGTTCTCAAATGGTTCCCCCGGGAGCACTGGAGAAAGAATGGCAGGCATCCCTGGTGGGAAAATCATGATGGAACCCAATCAACCAATCAATCAATGGTATTTATTGAGCACTTACTGTGGGCAGAGCCCTGTACTAAGTGCTTAGGAGAGTACGATATAGCAGAGTGGGTGGGCATGTTCCCTATCCACAGGAAGCGTACAGTTTAGAGGAATCCAGTTAGACACAGTCCCTGTCCAACAGTCTAAGTAGGTGGGAGAACAAGTATCAAATCCCCATTTTATAGCTGAGGAAATTGAGGCAGAGAGAAGTTAAATGACTTGCCCAAGGTAACACAGCAAGCAATTGGCAGAACTGGAATTAGAACTGAAGTCCTCTGTCTCCTAGGCCCATGCTCTTTTCATGAGGGCACACTGCTTGGTTACCAAAGGATGCAATTTTGGAAATCAATGGGACGTATTCTCTAGACTGTAAGCTTGTTGTAGGCAGGGAATGTGTGTACCAACTGTGTTGGAGTATACTGGCCCAAGCATTTAATGCAGTGCTCTCACCACAGTAAATACTCAATAAATACCACTGATTGTTAACCAGGCGAGAGGAATTTCTCGGAAGAAATGAATACCTTGGTCTCTTACCAGTTCCCAGGGGCCCTGACTTCCTAATTCAAGTCAAATAAACACCAACTGTAGACTCCTCCTGGTAGACCCTCAAAATATTCCCTACTTTGTCTGTGATTAGGTAAGGCATTAACACTCTGGAAAAACAAACTTCTGGTTTCGTAACATCATAAAAGTGACTAGTGACATGTATTGTGTGACACGTCTTGCCTCTGGCCTGGAACAGACTCTCCCTTCATATCTGACAACCAATCAGTCTTCCCACCTTCAAAGCATTATTGAAGGCACACCTCCTCCAAGAGGTCTTCCGTGACTAAACCCTTGTTTCCTCTTCTCGCTCTCCCTCTTGTGTCACCTTTGCACTTGGATTGGCAACCCTCCCTCAGCCCATCACTTAGGTGTATATCCGTAATGTATTTATTTATATGAATGTTTGTTTCCTCCTTTAGACTGTAAGCTCACCGTGGGCAGAGATCATGTCTACCAACTCTATTGTATAATTAATAATAATAATAATAATAATGGTATTTGTTAAGCTTTTACTCTGTGCCAGGCACTGTCCTAAGTGCAAGGGTAGATACAAGAAAATCAGGTTGGACACAGCCCCTGTCACATCTGGGGCTCACAGCCTTAATCTCTATTTTACAGATGAGATAACTGAGGCCCAGAGAAGTGAAACGACTTGCCCTAGGTCACCAAGCAGACAGGTGATGGAGCCAGGATTAGAATCTATGACCTTCTGACTCCCAGGCCCGTGCTTTATCCCCTATGTCATTGTATTGAAGTCTCCCACCGCTTAGTACAGTGCTCTGCACACAGTCAACACTCAATAAATGCCATTGATTGATCGTTTGATCATCTTTGATGGTATTGATGCCTGACTACTTGTTTTGTTTTTCTGTCTGTCTCCCCTTTTTAGACTATGAGTCCATTGTTGGGCAGGAGTTGCCTCTATCTGTTGCCAAATTGTACATTCCAAGTGCTTAGTACAGTGCTCTGCAAATAGTAAGCGCCCAATAAATATGATTGAATGAATGAATGAATCATTTGCCTCCCCCTCTATACTATAAGGTCGTTGTGGGCAGAGAACGTGTCTGCCAACTGTGCTAGAGTGTACTCTCCCAAGTACTTAGCACAAACAACTTTCTTTACCTCTAAGACTAGAAAAATGTGATAGCCCTATTTCAGTTTGTAAAAAGTTTTCTCATACTGTCAACTCACAGAGTTTAACTTCAAGAAGTATGTAAAAAGGTCTGCAAGATGATATTAAAGTAACTTGCTTTGCTGAACTGACAAGTCTTTTGAGGTGAGACAAAAGACTAACCATCTCCGAATGTCACTGTGAGAAGTGAGCTTGTACTCATCTTAAGAGCACTGTTCTAAACAGGTCTGAATCCTCTTTTGATTCTTGCAGGAGACCATAATAATTTGCAACTTGGAAGAGACTTCCAACTGGCAAATTAACCAGATATTTTAAGCAATTTATGTCTGGGGTGCATCAGTAGATTATTTTTTTCTTCAACCGCCTTTGGGTGCATGCTGACATATCCTGAACAAATCTTTCAAATGTCCTAGTTTCTTGAGGTGACTGATGATACATTCCCTGCAATCTAGAATTTCCTCCTGCCTTCAAGACATATCTATTTGAATGTCCCACTGACACCTCAAATTAAACATGTCTAAAACTGAATGTCTTGTCTTCCCACCCAAACCCTGTCCTCCATGCTTTTCCCACCACTGTAGACACCACCACCATCCTCCCCGTCTTTGCCCCTGTAACCTTGGTGTTGTCCTCGACTCATCTCTCTCATTCCACCCACAGATTCAGTGTCACCAAATCCTGTCGTTTCTACCTTAGCAGCATTGTTAAAATCTGCCCTTTCCTCTCCACCCAAATTGCTACTATGCTGATCCAAGCACTTATCCTATTCTGTGTATCTGCCTCCTCACTGACTTCCCAGCCTCCTGTATCTCCCCATTCCAATCCATACTTCAGTCTGCTGCATGAATCATTTATCAACAAAAAATTCAGTTCATGTCTCAACACTCCTCAAGAACATCCAATGGCTGCCCATTCATTCATTCATTCAATCGTTTTTTTTTGAGCACTTACTGTGTGCCCAGCACTGTATTAGGTGCTTGCGAGACTACAGTACAACAATAGACACATTCCTTACTCACAGTGAGCTTACAGTCTAGAGGGGGTGGAGACACACATTAATATAAATAAATGAATTACAGATATGTACATAAGTGCTATGGGGCTGGGAGGGGGGAAGAAAAAAGGGAGCAAGTCTGGGGGATGCAGAACAGAGTGGGGGAAGAGGATGGGGGGTTTAGTCAGGGAAGGTCTCTTGGAGGAGATGTGCCTTCAATAAGGTGTTGAAGGATGGGGAGGGGCTTCGAAGCTCTCCATCACCTTGCCCCCTCCTATCTCACCTCCCTTCTCTCCTTCTACTGCCCACCCCATACATTCTGCTCCTCTGCCGCTTACCTCTTCATTGTGCCTCATTCTCGCTTGTCCCGCCATCGACCCCTGGCCCACCTCCTACCTCTGACCTGAAATGCCCTTCCTCCTCACATCTGCCAAACTAACTCTCTTCCCCTCTTCAAAGCCTTACTGAGGGTTCGCCTCCTCCAGGAGGCTTTCCCAGATTGATCCCTCCCTTTCCCTCTGCTCCTCCTCCCATCCCCATTGCCCCTATTCCCTCCCTCTACTCTACCCTCTTCCCCTCGCCACAACACGTGTTAATTTGTACATATTGTACATTACTCTATTTTATTAATGATGTGTATATAGCTATGATTCTATTTATCTATTTTGATGGTATTGATGCCTGTCTACTTGTTTTGTTTTGTTGTCTGTCTCCCCCTTCTAGATTGTGAGCCCGTTGTTGGGTAGGGATTGTCTCTGTTGCCGAATTGCACTTTCCAAGCACTTAGTAAATATGACTGAATGAATTGAATGAATGAATAATTGTCTGTTGGATTTGAGGAGGGAGGGTGTTCCAGGTCAGCGGCAGGATGCGAGATAGTTGAGATCGAGTCATAGTGAGAAGGTTAGCATTAGAGGAGTGAAGGCTGGGTTGTAGAAGGAGAGCAAAGAGGTGAGGTAGGATAGGAAGGGGCAAGGTGAATGAGTGTCTTAAAGCCAATGGTGAGGAGTTTTTGTTTGCTGCGGAGGTGAATGGGCAACTATTGCAGTTTTTTGAGGAGTGGGGAAACATGTCCCGAATGCTTTTGTAGAAAAATGATCCAGGCAACAGACTGGAGTAGAGAGAGACAGGAGGCTGGGAGGTCAGCGAGGCAGCTGATGCAGTAATCCAGGTGGGATAGGATGAGTGACTGCTTTACTGTCGTAGCAGTTTGGAAGGAGAGGAAAGGGCAGATTTTAGTGATGTGAAGGAGGAACTGACAGGATTTAGTGACAGATTGAGTATGTGGGTTGAATGAGAGAGAGGAGTCAAGGATAATGCCAAGGTTACAGGCTTGTGACGCAGGAAGAATGGAGGTGCTATCTTTAGTGATGGGAAAGTCAGGGAGAGGACAGGGTTTGGGTGGGAAAATTAAGGAGTTCTGTTTTGTACATATGAAGCTTGAGGTGATGGTAGGACATCCACCTCCGCAACAAACAGAAACTCCTTACCATCGGCTTTAAAGCACTCAATCCCCTTGCCCCATCCTGCCTCACCTCAGTAATCTCCTTTTACAGCCCAGCCCACACATTCCGCTCCTCTGGCACCAGCTTACTCACTGTGCCTGATCTCTTCTATCTTGCCTCTGACCCCTTTCCTGTGTCCTCCCCCTAGCCTAGAACTCCCTCCCCATCCATATACGCCGGACCACAACTTTCAAAGTACAATTAAGGTCACATCTTCTCCATGAAGCCTTCCCTGATTAAGCCCTCTTTTCCCCAGCTCACTCTCCCTTCTGTGTCATCTATGAACTTAGATCTGTGACCACTGGACACATTTGCTATTCGCCCTAGCCTCAACTCTACATCATTTATGTATGTAAATTTAAATTATTTATTAGAAGTTATTTATTCATATTAATGTCTGTCTCACCCTCTAGACTGTAAGCTCATTATGGGCAGGGAACATGTCTGATCCTTCTCTTGTACTGTACTCTCCCAACTGCTTAGAACAGTGCTCTGCACATAAGTAGGGCTCAATAAGTAAACATCGACTGATTGCTTCTCATGGGAAGGTGGTAAGATACATTCAGGTTTACTTATCCTGTCCATCTCCCTCTCTAGACTGTAGGCTTGTTGTGGGCAGGGAATGTGTCTACCAACGCTGTTGGATTGTACTCTCCCAAGTGTTGATAATAATGCTGGTATTTGTTAAGCGCTTACTATGTGCAGAGCACTGTTCTAAGCACTGGGGTAGATACAGGGTAATCAGGTTGTCCCACATGAGGCTCACAGTCTTAATCCCCATTTTACAGATGAGGTGACTGAGGCACAGAGAAGTTAAGTGACTTGCCCAAGGTCACACAGCTGACAAGTGTTAGGTACAATGCTCCGCATGCAGTAAGTGCTCAATAAATACCATTGATTGATTAATACTAGCTGAGGTAGTAGTAGGAATAGTAGTAGTAAAGATGGTGATAGACCGCACTCTTCACACCTCACAGCACTTGTGTACATATGTACATATTTATAATTACAATTCTTATTCATTTTATATATTTTATAGATACTTTATTTTATATTATTTTATATTTTATAGATATTATTTATCTGTAATTATATTCATTTATAATAATGCTACTGTTGCCTGTTTACTTGTTTTGATGTCTGTCTTCCCCTCTTCTGGACTGTGAGCCCTTTGTGGGCTGAGATTGTCTCTATTTGTTGCTGAATTGTACTTCCCAAGCGCTTAGTACAGTGCTCTGCACACAATAAGCACTCAATAAATGTGATTGATTGAATGAATGAATGAATGAATGAATGAATGAATAGTAGCAGAATTTCTTGTACTGTACTCTCCCAAGTAGTGTTCTGCACACAGTAAGTGCTCAATAAATACCACTGATTGCTCGAGTGATAGTAGGTGAGGTAGTAGTAGTAGTGGTGGCAGTATTACTATATTGTACTCTCCCAAGCACTTAGTACAGTGCTTTGCACACAGATGTGTTCAATAACTACTACGGTTTGATCCATAGCAGGTGAGGTAGTAGCAGCATGGCTTAGTGGATAGAGCATGGGCCTGTGAGCAGAAGGATCTGGGTTCTAATCCCGGTTCCACCACTTGTCTGCTGGGCGACCTTGGGCAAGTCACTTCACTTCTCTGGGCCTCAGTTCCCTCAACTGTAAAATGGAGAGGAAGACTGTGAGCACCATATGGGACAGGGACTGTGTCCAACCTGATTAGCTTCCCGACACCCCCCCCCCCCCACTCCCCGGTACTTAGAACAGTGCTTGGCACATAGTAAGCGCTTAACAAGTACTATTATTATTATTATAGTAGTAGCAGTGGTTATGGTGGTGGTAGTAGTAAAAAAGGTGATGGTAGTAGTAGTAGTATTTCTTGTATTGTACTCTCTCAAACACTTAGCAGATTGACTTGCCCACAGCAAGCGTTCAAAAAATACTATTGATTGATAGTAACAGAGGAATAGTAGTGATGGTGGTCGTAGCTGTATTTGTTGTATTGTACTCTCCTAAGCGCTTAGTACAGTGCTCTGCACAGTAATTGTTCAATAAATGCTATTGACTGATAGTAATAGAAGAATAGTGGTGATGGTGGTCGTATCAGTATTTGTTGTATTGTACTGTCCTAGGCGGTTAGTACAGTGCTTTGAACAGTAATTACTCAATAAATACTACTGATTGAAGGATAATAATGGTGGTGGTGGCAGTATTTGTTGCATTGCTCCGCCCTGTGTGCATAGTACAGTACTCTGCACACAATAAATAGTAAACATCGTCCTGGCCTGGGAGAGAGTGGGATGCAGAGGGAGAGGGGGAGAGGGGTTCCTCTGCCCTTCATTTCTCTGCCTGCCCTGTTGTTGAGTACCTTGGACAATTTATTCACCATTTTACTTATTAACTTCATTTAATACATTTTTAATTTAATACTTCATTTACATTATTACTACTGTATCTTTCATGGGTCTGCTCATACCGTGTTATTGGCATGTAAAGAAGGCAGTCCCGAGGTTCATCTTCCATCAGACTCAGATTTAGATAGGATGAATTCACCCTTGTTTTCCAGTAACTTTGGTTTCTGTTGCCAGAGGGGAAAAGAATGAAAGGAGGGTGGGGTCATTATTTTTCTGCTTGGTTATTAAATGAACATTCAAATATATAAACCAAAATATATAAACCATAAACCAGAATAAGAGCAAGTGTGAGCTCATTATTATCATCCTTATTATTGTTGCATTTGTTAAGCACTTACTATGTATCAAACACTTTATCAAGCACGGGGGTAGATATAAGTTAGGTTGGACACAGTCCCTTGTCCCACATGGGGCTCACTGTCCCACATGGGGCTCACAGTCTTAATTCCCATTTTACAGATGAGGGAACTGAGGCACAGAGAAGTTAAGTAACTTGCCCAAGGTCACACATAAGACAAGTGGAGGAGCTGGAATTCGAACCCAGGTTCTTCTGACTCTCAGGCCCATGCTCTGTCCACTAAGCCATGCTGCTTCTCATGTTTTGAAGCACGGGTAACAAGGCAGCACTTCTTTTCTTTATTCATTTTAAAAGTTTCATTTTCTTGTAATGAAAACCCGACCTTAGGAGATCAGTCAGTCTATAGTTATTTAGTACTTAATGTATGCAGAGCACTGTACTAGGCACTTGGAGGAGTACAATACAACAGAATTGGCAGACACATTCCCTGTCCACAATGAGATTAGAGTCTAGAGGGAGAGACAGACATTAAAATAAATTACAGATGAGGAAATGGCAGGTTATAAGAATGTATACATAAGTGCTGAGGGAGGAGTGGACATCAATCAGTGGCATTTATTGAGCACTTACTGTGCACAGAGCACTGTACTAAGCACTTGGGAGAATGCAATAAAACAGAGCTGGTAGACACATTCCTTGCCCACAGGGGGCTTATAGTCTAGAGGGGGAGACAGACATTAAAATAAATTACAGATATAGGCATAAGTGCTGAAGGGAGGGGTGAATAAAGGGTACAAATCCAAGTGCAAGGGTGACAGAGAAGAGAGAGGGAGTAGGGGACATCAGAGTTTAGAGAGGGAAGGCCTATTAGAAGAGATGTGATTTGAGGGTGACTTTGAAGGCGGAGAGAGGGATCATCTGTCAGTTATAAAGTTCCAGGCCAGAGGCAGGATGTAGGTGAGGGGTCAACCATGAGATAGTGTAGCATTTCATCTTACTGCTTCTGGATTCCTGATTTTGGGTTGGTGGGAGAGGCCTAAATTTCAGGAGTTCTAGGTGATCCAGGAAAAGCAGTCTGCAAGACTACTTTTGTGTGGTATTAATTAAGTGTTTACTAGCCACCAGGCACTCTACTAAATGCTGGCGTAGATACAATCTAATCAGGTGGGACACAATCCATGTCCCTCGTGAGGCTCACAGTTTTAATCCCCATTTTACAGCTGTGGTAACTGAGCCACAGGGAAGTGAAGTGACTTGCCAAAGGCCAAACAGTAGACAAGTGGTGGAGGAAGGATTAGAACCCAGATCCTTTTGACTCCCAGGCCAGTGGAGGAAGCAGCTGGGAGAAAGAGGAGTAGGTTGGGGGGAGGAGGAGGAGAAGATTGAGAGGAGAAAGTTGGGGAGAGGAGGAAGAGGAAGATAGAGGTTAGAGGAAGAAGCTGGGGGTTAGAAGAGAAAACTAGGTGATGGAGTAGGAAGCTGGGGGTTGGAGGAGGAATCTGGGGAGGGGAAAATTCAGGGTTAGAGGAGGAAATTAGGGGTTGGAGGAGGAAGTTGAGGGCTGCAGGAGGACACTGGGAGTTGGAGGAGAAGGTGACAGCTGAGGCGATGGGAAAAAGAAAAAAGGGAAGAGGCAGAGTACAGCAGAGTAAATTAGAGACAATCCTTTCCTTCAGTGAAATCAATACCTGTTGCCAGTCAGCCTCAGGAATCTCATATCTCACTCTTCAACCTAAAGGAGGTCTGAGCAAATATGAAACATTATGATCATTCTTTGGAGGACTAGAATTTTCAGAGTGAAAGAGGGCACTTTATTCTAGGTGAGTAGCTTTTTCCTTTGTGGTATTTGTTAAGCACTTTCTATGTGCCAGGCACTGTGTTAACCTCCCGGGTAGATATAAGCCACTCAGTTTGGACACAGTCCATGTCCCACATGGGGCTCCAGGTCTTCATCCCCATTTTATAGATGAGGTAACCTGAGGCACAGAGAAGTGAAGTGACTTGCCCAAGATCACACAGCAGACAAGTGACGGAGCCGAGGACTAGAACCCAGATCCTTCTAATCCCAGCCCCAAGCTCTATCGATTAGAGCCATGCTGCCATGCTGCTTCTCAGTTTTCCCCAGGCCACCCTCCCCAGGGCGGATTTCATGTCCCTGTTCCTCAAGCTGTAGAAGAGGGGGTTCAGGGCAGGGGGCACCACTGTGTAAAACACGGACACCAGCAGGTCCGGCATCGAGGGGAAGTCTGAGGGAGGCTTCAGATACTCAAAGCTGCTTGTTAACGGTGACGACAACGAGATGGGGCAGGCAGGTGGAGAAGGTTTTGGCCCGGTCCTCGACTGATGGCATCTTCAGAACAGCCCAGAAGATGTGAACATAAGAGACGCCGATGAACGCAAAGCAGATTAAAGCCAATAGGGTAAGGGATGTGCAGACCCCCACTTCCTGCAGCATGCCCTCAGAGCCAGAGAGTCTCATGAGCTGGGGAATGTCACAGAAGAACTGGTGGACCACATTAACTCTGCAGAAAGGTAGAGAGGAGACTGTGGCTGAGTGCATGATGCCAGAGAGGCCTCCTCTGAGCCAGGAAGGTGGTGGCCATCTTCCCACAAGCCCTTGGGTTCATGATGACCTCGTAGTGCAGGGGGCAGCAGATGGCCACGTAGCGGTCATAGGACATCGATGTGAGGAGGGTGATCTTTGACGACGCAAATGAGATAAAGAAAAACACTTGAAGGACACAGCCCAGGAAAGAGATGGGTCTACGGTCGGTCAGGGAGTTGAGGATTGAGTTGGGGACAGTGACGGAGATGAGGCAGAGGTCGAGGATGGACAGGTTCCTGAGGAAGAAGTACATGGGGGTGTGGAGTGCCGATCGAGGATGGTGACGGCAAAGATGAGGAGATTCCCCATCAGGGCCGCCAGGTAGACTAGGAGGAACAGCGTGGCATGGACCTGCTGCAGCTCCCGGACCTCCGAGAACCCCAGCAGGAGGAATTCCATTACTGTGGTGCAGTTTGACATGTCCTCTCTGGTGGGGAAAGACAATGAATATGAAAATATTGAGATATTGGTGCTGTTACTCTCTGTCTCTCCCCATTTTAGTCCAAACTTCGCTCCGCTGCCCAGATCATTTTTCTACAAAACTGTTCAGTCCATGTTTATCCACTTCTCAAGGACCTCCTGTGGTTGCCCATCCACCTCCCCATCAAACAGAAACTCCTTACCACTGGCTTTAAAGCACTTAATCTCCTTGTCTCCTCCTACCTTACCTCGTTGCTCTCCCATAATAATGGTATTAATAATTACGGTATTTGTTGAGCACTTACTGTGTGCCAGGTATTGTACTAATCACCGGGGTGGATACAAGAAAACTGGGTTGGACACAGTCCTTGTCCCACCTGGGGCTCAAAGTCTCAACCCATATTTTACAGATGAGATAACTGAGGCACAGAGAAGTTAAGTGACTTACCCAAGGTCATACAGCAAACAGGTGGCAGAGCTAGGATTTTAACCGATGACCTGACTCCCAGGCCTGTGCTCTATCCACAACATCATGCTGCTTCCTATTATAGCCTAGCCCACACAGTTCACTCTAACACCAACCTACTCACTGTACCTAGATCTCCTCTATCTCACCACTGGCCCCTTTCCCCCATCCTCCCTCTGGCCTGGAACTCCTTCCCCCTATGAATACGCTGGACCACCACTCTCCCTACTTTCAAAGCCTCATTAAGGTCATATCTTCTCCAAGAGGCCTTCCCTGATTGAGCCCTCTTTTCCCCGGCTCCCTCTCCCTTCTGCCTCAACTTGGCTCTGTGGCCTTTGAACCTGAAACCCAAATCTACATCTCCTCCTCTGATCTCTCTCCCTCTCTCCAGGCTCACATCTCACCCTCTTTCAAGACATCTCTACTTGGGTGTCCTCCCGTCACCTCAAACTTAACATGGCCAAAACAGAGCTCATCTTCCTACCTAAACCCTGTCCTCTACCTGACGTTCCCGTCACTGTAGATGGCACCACCATCCTTCCCGTCTCACAACCCCATAACCTTGGCATTATCCTTGACTCCTCTGTCTCATTCAACCCACGTTTTCAATCCATCAACAAATCCTGTCAGTCCCACATCATTCACATCATTAAAATCTGCCCTTTCTTCTCCATCCAAACTGCTACCACGGTAATACAGTCGCTCATCCTATCCTGCCTAGATTACTGCATCAACGTCTTTGCTGACCTCCCAACCTCCTGTCTCTCCCCATTCTGCTCCATACTTCATGCCGCTGCCTGGATCATCTTTCTACAGAAACGCTCAGGTCATCTCACCTCCCTCTTCAAAAATCTCCAGTGGTTGCCTATCTATTTCCATCTCAAATCAAAAAATCCTTACCATTGGCTTTAAAGCACTCCATCACCTTGCTCCCTCCTACCTCACCTCACTTTTCTTCTTCTATAGTCCAGCTCACATACTTCGCTCCTCTGGTGCTAACCTTCTCACTGTGCCTCGATCTCACCTGTCTCACCACAAACCCCTGGTTCATGTCCTGCCTCTGGCCCAGAATGCCCTCCCTCCTCTAATCTGACAGAAAATTACTCTCCCACCCTTCGAGGCCTTATTGAAAGCAAGTCTCCTCCAAGAGCCCTTCCCAGACTAAGCCCCACTTTTCCTCATCTCCCACTCCCTTCTGCATCACCCTAACTTGATCTCTTTGCTCTTCCTCCGCACCTCCCAGCCCCACTGTTTATTGTTTATTAAACTGTCACTGTTTATTATGGCATTGTTCTTCCCCAAGGGCTTAGTACAGTGCTATGTACTAAGCGCTTAAGCACAATAAACACTTGAGAAATGCGATTGAATGAATGAATGAATGAATAAATGGATGAGTTCTACCAACTCTGTTGTATTGTACTCTCCCAAGGTCTTAGTTCAGAGTTCTGCACACAGTAAATTCTCAATAAACCCCACTGATTGATTAAGTAGTGCTAAACTGAAAGAGATAAGGACCTGGAGACCCAGCAGCAGCAAAAGAAACTTGAGTGTCTGACTAGGCTGTGTGTGAACCCCAAGTGGGACAGGGACAGTGTCTAACCTGATTACCTTCTATCTACCCCAGTTCCTAGCACAGTGCTTGGTACATAGTAAATGCTTAACAAATACCACAGTTATTATTATTCACAAGAGGGAACAAAAATCAATTCAGGACATAGTCTTTCAGCCTTGCACATATCTTTAGCAGCTCAGTCCAATCTCAATTTACCTCCTCTGAGAGATTTGGCTAGATCTGATTGGTCAGAAAGATTGCTCCTCCAAAGACACAGCATGGCCTACAGGAAGGAGCCCAGAGTTGGGAGGCAGAGAACTTCGGTTCTAATCCCAACTCTTCCATTTACTTCATAATGATGACATTTGTTAAGCGCTTACGATGTGCCAAGTACTGTTCTAAGCGCTGGGGTAGATGTAAGGTAATCAGGTTGTCCCACGTGGGGCTCAGAGTCTTAATCCCCATTTTACAGATGAGGTAACTGAGGCACAGAGAAGATAAGTGATTTGCCCAAAGTCACACTGCTGACAAGTGGCGGAGCCGGGATTAGAACCCACGGCCTCTGACTCCCAAGCCTGTGCTCTTTCCACTAATCCACGCTGCTTCTCTTAACTTGCCATGTGATCTTGGGCAAGTCACTTCACTTCTCTGGGCCTCAATTTTCTCACCTATAAAATGGGGATTCATTACCTGTTCTCCCTCCCATTTAGATTTTAAGCCCCACGTGGGGCAGGGAGTGTGTCCAAACTGATAAACCTCTATCTACCCCAGCACTTAGAACTGTGTTTGAACACACAGTAAGTACTTAACAAATGCCATAAAAAGAACCTCTCCCCACCCCATGCAAACTGAGAAAAGCTTTACTGTGGCAAGGGTGCTGATATTGGCTGAATGGGGGTGATCCAGTGGCAGAATGACTGGAAACTCAGCCAATCGTAGACCTCATCCTGGCTCTGCTCTGGACATTCAGGAAAATCACCTGATGTCTCAGTTTCTCCCTTTGGGAAAAAGCTTGACTAGGGAAGAAGGATAGAAGACAGGTCACTAGTGAAACATGTGAAAGAGAAGTTCCTCCCACATCCGCTACAATCGTCGTCTACAATCGCTGCTTAGAATTCCTTAACTCCCATTCTCTCCTGGACCCCCTCCAATCTGGCTTCCGTCCCCTCCACTCTACCGAGACTGCTCTCTCTAAGGTCACCCATGACCTCCTTCTTGCCAAATCCAATGGCTCCTACTCCATTCTAATCCTCCTTGACCTCTCTGCTGCCTTTGACACTGTCGACCATCCCCTCCTCCTCCATACCTTATCTCACCTTGGCTTCACGGACTCCGTCCTCTCCTGGTTCTCCTCTTATCTCTCTGGCCGGTCATTCTCGGTCTCCTTCGCAGGCACCTCCTCCCCCTCCCATCCTTTAACTGTTGGAGTTCCTCAAGAGTCAGTTCTTGGCCCGCTTCTGTTCTCCATTTACACTCACTCCCTTGGTGAACTCATTCGCTCTCACAGCTTTGACTACCATCTCTACGCAGATGACACACAGATCTACATCTCTGCCCCTGTCCTCTCCCCCTCCCTTCAGGCTCGCATCTCCTCCTGCCTCCAGGATGTCTCCACCTGGATGTCGGCCAGCCACCTAAAACTCAACATGAGCAAGACTGAGCTCCTCATCTTCCCTCCCAAGCCCGGTCCTCTCCCAGACTTCCCTATCACCGTGGATGGCACAAACATCCTTCCTGTCTCTCGGGCCCACAATCTCGGTGTCATCCTTGACTCATCTCTCTCGTTCACCCCACACATCCTATCCGTTACCAAGACCTGCCGGTTTCACCTTTACAATATCGCCAAGATCCGCCCTTTCCTCTCCACCCAAATGGCTACCTTACGGCTACGGGCTCTTGTTATATCCCGGCTAGACTACTGTGTCAGCCTTCTCTCTGATCTCCCTTCCTCCTCTCTCGTCCCGCTCCAGTCTATTCTTCACTCCGCTGCCTGGCTCATCTTCCTGCAGAAACGCTCTGGGCATGTCACTCCCCTTCTTAAACACCTCCAGTGGTTGCCTATCAACCTCCGCTCTAAACAAAAACTCCTCACTCTAAGCTTCAAGGCTCTACATCACCTTGCCCCTTCCTACCTCTCCTCCCTTCTCTTTTTCTACTGCCTACCCCGCACGCTCCGCTCCTCTGCCGCCCACCTCCTCACCGTCCCTCGGTCTCGCCTATCTCGCCATCGACCCCGGGGCCACGTCCTCCCGCGGTCCTGGAATGCCCTCCCTCTTCACCGCCGCCAAACTAATTCTCTTCCCCTCTTCAAAACCCTACTTAAAACTCACCTCTTCCGAGAGGCCTTCCCAGACTGAGCTCCCCTTCTCCCTCTACTCCCTCTACCGCCCCCCCTTCACCTCTCCACAGCTTAACCCTCTTTTCCTCTCATTTCCCTCTGCTCCTCCCCCTCTCCCTTCCCATCCCCTCAGCACTGTACTCGTCTGCTCAACTGTATATATTTTCATTACCCTATTTATTTTGTTAATGAAATGTACATCGCCTCGATTCTATTTAGTTGCCATTGTTTTTACGAGATGTTCTTCCCCTTGACTCTATTTATTGCTATTGTTCTTGTCTGTCTGTCTCCCCCGATTAGACTGTAAGCCCGTCGAACGGCAGGGACTGTCTCTATCTGTTGCCGACTTGTTCATTCCAAGTGCTTAGTACAGTGCTCTGCACATAGTAAGCGCTCAATAAATACTATTGAATGAATGAATCCGCTATCAATGAACAGGTAGACAGACTGATGGATAGACATGCAGAAGGAGAGGCAGACAGATTGAATGGTAGAGAAACAATCAGATAGAAAGGCAGTAGAGAGAGGGATATGTAGACAGTTAACAACTGGAGAAAGGAGACTGTAAGGTCTTCTAAACAATAGCTCCTTGTGGGCAGGGAATGTGTCAACAAACCCTGTTGTATTACACTCTCTCAAGTACCTAGTACAGTGCTCTGCACACAGTAAGCTTTCAAAAAATGCCATTGATGATGATAATGCTCTGCCCTCATTGTGGTCAGCGAATGCCACTACCAGTTCTGTTGTACTGTACTCTCCCAAGCGCTTAGTACTGTGCTCTGAACACAATAAATATCAACGATGATGGAAAAAAAATACCACTGATCAGTTGAGTGATTAAGAGAGGGGAGAGGGACGGACAAATAGATTTATGAATGGATACAGGTGGATAGTCAGTTGTTCAATCGTATTTATTTAGTGCTTACTGTGTGCAGAGCACTGTACTAAGTGCTTGGGAGAGTACAATAGAACAGACACATTCCCTGGCCACAGCAAGCTTACAGTCTAGACGGAGAGACCTACATTAATAAAAATGAATAAATAAATTAATTAAATAAATGAATAAATAAGTGTTGTGGGGCTGAGTATAGGGAGGAATAAAGGGAGTCAGGACAGTACAGAAGGAAGTGAAAGAAAAAGAAAAGACGGTTTAGTCATGGAAGGGAGAAAATGTGCCTTTAATATGGCTTTGAAGGGGAGTGGAAGGGAAGAGTAATCTGTCAGATATGAGAAGGGAGGGCATTCCAGGCCAGAGGCAGGACATGGGCGAGAGACTGGTGGCAAGTTAGACAAGATCAAGGTAGAGAGCAGGAAACAGAGACCAAGAGGGAGCGAGAAAGACAGCAGCCTTGACCTTCAAGAAGTTTAAATACTCTAAGGATATGATTCAATCTGGTATGATTCAATTCGATTCATCTGAGCGACTTCATTTTTTCAAAATAGTTAAGGGGCTGGAGGTTTTATCCTCGTTGAGATTGGTTTCCTGGGGCTCAACGCAGCCCCTCGGGACACAGAGGCAATGCTGAAAGAGCTGATTAATCCCAGCAGACTCCGGAGTCTGTGCGGAACAAAGACATTGTATCGAGCCTGCAGGAGTTGTGGCTTGCTACACCCACCGTCTCTGTTTACCCTGTGGAATTCCATCCTTTTTCTCCTTGCCTCATGGGACCAGAATCCTCTATCTGGGAGAAGTCATTCCACTGGCCACAAGCATCCCCACATCTCTCCACAAAGATGAGCAACTTTTCTGAGTTTCAAGCTCTGCTGTGTGACCTTGGGCAAGTCATTTCACTTCTCTAGGCCTCAGTTACCTCATCAGTAAAATCAGGATTAAGACTGGGAGCCCCACGTGGGACACAGACTGTGTCCAACCTGATTAGCTTGTATCTATCCCAGTGCTTAGTTCAGTGTCTGGCACATAGTAAACATTTAACAAATACCACTTTAAATTTTTAAAGAAAAGTCTCCCAAAGGAGATTAACATTCTTCCTCCATTTGCTGCTCCACACTGCACCACATTTGCTAGAGGTTGAAAAGGGGTGATCCAGAATATGGGCATCAGTCAGTCGATTGTATTTACTGAGAGCTTACTGATTGAGACAGACATTAATATAAATAAATTAATTGCATATATGATCATAAATACTCTGGGGCTGGGAGGGAGATGAACAAAGGGAGCAAGTTAGAATGATGCAGAAGGGAGTGGGAGAAGAAAGAGGGTTTAGTCGGGGAAGGCCTCTTGGAGAAGATATGCCTTCAATAAGGCTTTGAAGTGGGGGAGAGTAATTGCCTGTTGGATTTGAGGAGAGAAGGCCAGTGGCAAGACAGGGGCAAGGGGTCAGTGGTGAGATGGATGAGATCAAGGTATAGTGCGAAGGTTGGCATTAGAGGAGTCATTCATTCATTCAATAGTATTTATTGAGCGCTTACTATGTGCAGAGCACTGTACTAAGCGCTTGGAAGGTACAAATCGGTAACAGATACAGTCCCTGCCCCTTGACGGGCTTACAGTCTAATCGGGGGAGACAGACAGACAAAAACAATAGCAATAAAAGAGGATCCAAGTGTGAGGGCTGGGTACTAGTAGGAGAGTAGCGAGGTGAGGTAGGAAGGGGCAAGGTGATTGAGTGCTTTAAAGCCAATGGTGAGAAGATTTTGTTTAATGAGGAGGTGGATGGGCAACCACTGGAGTGTCTTGAGTAGTGGGGAAACGTGTCCTGAATGTTTTTGTAAAAAAAATGATCCAGGCAGCAGAGTGAAGTATGGACTGGAGTGGGGAGAGGCAGGAGGCTGGGAGGTCAGCAAGGATGCTGATGCAGTAATCCAGGTGGGCTAGGATTGTGATTGTATTGATATGGTAGTAGTTTGTATGGAGAGGAAAGGGCGGATTTTAATGATGTGGTGAAGGTGGGACCCACAGGATTTAGTGATGGATTGAATATGTGGGTTGCATGACAGAGAGGAGTAAAAGCTAACAACAAGGCTTGTGAGACAGGAAGGATGATGGTGCAGTGATGAGAAAGTCAGCACGAGGACAGGGTTCAGGTGGGAAGATAAGGAGTTCTGTTTCGAACGTGTTAAGCTTGAGGTGACAGGAGGACATATGAGTAGAGAGTGCAGAGAGGGAGAGAGATCAGGGCTGGAGATGTAGATTTGGGTATTATCTGCAAAGAGGTGATAGTTGAAGCTTTGGGAATGAATGAGTTCTCCAAGGGAGTGGGTGTAGGTGGAGAATAGAAGGGGACCCAGAAGTGAACCTTAAGGGAGCCCCAAAGGTAGGGGGTGGGAGGCAGAGGAGGAGCCCGCAAAAGAGACTGAGGATAAGCAGTCAGAGAGATGAGGTGAACCAGGAGAGGGCAACGTCAGTGAAGCCAAGGTTGGATAAAGTTTCCAGGAGAAGTGGGTGGTCCACAGTGTCGAAGGCAGCTGAGAGGTCAAGGACGACTGGGTTGGAGTAGAGGCCGCTGGATTTGGCAAGAAGGAGATCATTGGTGACCTTTGAGAGGTAGTGTCTGTGGAGTGAAGGGGACAGAAACCAGACTGGAGGGGCTCAAGAAGAGAATTGGAGGAGAGGAATTTGAGACGGAGGATGTAGACAGTTCGCTCAAGGAGTTTGCAGAGGCATGGTAGGAGGAAGATGGAGTGATAATTGAAGGGAGCCGTGGGGTCAAGGGAGGATTTATTTAGGAGAGGGGAGACACGGGCATGTTTGAAAGCAGTGGAAAGAAGCCATGGAGAGTGAACAGTTGAAGAAGCCTGTTAAGGAGGGAGGAAGGAGGGGGCAAGTGTTTTGATAAATTGCAAAGGAATGGAGTCGGATGTGCAGGTGGAGGAGGTGAATTTTGAGAGGAGGCAGGAGATCTCCTCTTTAGATACTCCTGGGAAAGATGGGAGAGTTGAAGCCGGGGCAGGAGTGGGGAGGGACTGAGGTGGGGTAGAGGAGATTTTAGGGAGGTCATGCCTGATATTGTCAATTTTCTTAATAAAGTAGGTGACCAGGTCCCTGGGGGCAAGGGCTGGAGGAGGTGAGGGGACATGGAGCCTGAGGAGGGAGTTAAATGTCCGGAACAATTGGCGAGAGCAATAGGCATAGGTGTCAGTAAGGGTGGAGAAAACATTTTGCTGGGCTGAGGAGAGGGCAGAGTTTAAGCACGCAAGGTTAAACATGAAGTTGACTAAGTCGGCCTGATATTTAGATTTCCACCAACAGTGCTCTGCGGGTTGAGCACCAGGGCAAAGGAGGTGGACTGTGCAGGTGATCCAGGGCTGTGGGTTAGTGGTACAAGAATGACAAAGGGATAGAGGAGTGAGTGAGTTGAGTTAAGTAGAGTGGTGTTGAGAGTGTCGATTTGGTAATCAATAATAATAATGTTGGCATTTGTTAAGCGCTTACTATATGCAGAGCACTGTTCTAAGCGCTGGGGTAGATACAGGGTAATCAGGTTGTCCCACGTGAGGCTCACAGTCTTTAACCCCATTTTACAGATGAGGTAACTGAGGCCCAGAGAAGTGAAGTGACTTGCCCACAGTCACACAGCTGACAAGTGGCAGAGCCGGGATTCGAACCCATGACCTCTGACTCCCAAGCCCAACCTCTTTCCACTGAGCCACGCTGCTTCTCTAATCAAGGAAAGGTAGTTTGAGTATAAAGGCTAAGTGGGGCATTTTGAATTGAGAAAATTGGAAGGGTGCAAAAGATCGGAGGTCTCTGTTGGGGAATAGTACAGATTTACAGGGAGGAGGTGTGTGGGAGAGGAGGCAGGTGAGGAGACTGTGGTCAGATGGAGGGATTTCAGAGTAGGTGAAGGTCGAGATTGTGCAGTGGCTAGAGATGAGATCTAGTGAGTGTCCAAGTTGGTGAGTGGGGAGGTGGGGGAGCGGGGAGCAGGAGGTCAGCAGAGTTAAGGAATGATAGAAGGCAGGCAGCTGAAGGGTCATCAAGAACGTCTATGTGGATATTGAAATCCTCAAGGATCAATGTAGGCATGGAGAAAGAGAGGAGGAATGTGAGAAAGGGATCAAAATGGTTAAAGAAGTTGGAGTTGGGACCTGGGGGGTGGTAGATGTCCCATTACTAGAATCTGGAGTGGGTGGTAGAGGCTGGTGATATGGGCTTCAAAGGAGGGGAAAGAAAGGGATGGGATATATGCGGAATGGTGTGAAAGCGGCATTGGGGTGGAAGAGGAAACTAATGCCTCCTCCTTTCCCAGTCAATCTGGGGGAGTGGAAGAAGAAGAAGCCCCTTCTGGTGAGAGCAGCAGGGGAGACCGTGTCCTTGGGGGAGAGCCAGGGTTTAGTGATTGTGAGAAGGAGAAATGACTGAATCAGAAACAAGTCAAGGATGAAGGGAAGCATCCTCATGATGCAGCAGGGGTTCCACAGGCCACACTTGGCTGAAGCTGTGGCAGGGAGAGGTAGTAGGGGAGAGGACAGTGCGAAGTTTGGGGAAGATTTGGATGGGATTTGATGGGGGCCAGTACAGGGGGAGGGGGACAAGGGGTGGTGCTTGCATAGAATTACTGGGATGGGGCAGGGAGCAAGGGTGGGGAGGGGTTGGGTGTCAGAGGTGGTGAGGAAGGGGTGGTGGGAGGGGAGGACTGGAGTGGTTTGATAGAAAGGGATGGATTGAAGGGTGGAAGGGTCGGTGAAGTAATACACAGCACTAAAAACTTAATCCAGTGATACCCAGAAGAATGTTGAATTGTCCTCGGGTCAACGACTTCTAATCCCGGCTCCGCCACTTGCCTGCTGTGTGACCTTAGGCAAGCCACTTAACTTCTCTGTGCCTCAGTTACCTCATCTGTAAAATGGGAATTAAGACTGCAAGCCCCACGTGGGACAACCCGATTACCTTGTATCTACCCCAGCACTTAGAACAATGCTTGGCACAAAGGAGATGCTTAACAAATAACCATAATTATTTTAATCAATATTATTATCATTATCAACTTCTCTGAGCCTCAGTTACCTCATATGTAAAATGGAGATCAAGACTGTGAGTCCCATGTGAGACAGGGACTTTGTTCAACCTAATTTGCTTGTATCCAACCCAGCGCTTGGCACAGCGCCTGGCACATAGTAAATTCTTAACAAATACCATTATTATTATTATTATTATTATTATTGAGGGTGAAAAGGCCAGATTAGGAGAGCCCTTAGTGATAGTGATATAATGATATTGTGATAAATGTGATAATGATATTGTTAGAAGCAGTGTAACCTAATGGGTCAAGCATGGGCCTGGGAGTCAGAAGGACGTGGATTCTAATCCGGCTGCCACTTGCATGCTGTGTGACCTTGGGCAAATCACTTAACTTCTCTGTGCCTCAGTTACCTCAGCTGTAAAATGGGGATTAAGACTGCGAGCCCCATGTGTGGCAGGGACTGCATCCAACCTGATTATCTTGTATCTGTTGCAGCACTTAGAACAGTGCTTGATGCATAGTAAGCGCTTAACAAATATCATCATCATTATTATTAAGTGCTTACTGTGTGCCCAGGCATTAAATGCTGGGGTAGATACAAGATACAGGTTGGACATAGTCCCTGCCCCACATGGGGCTCGCAGACTCAATCTCCATTTTACAGGTGAGGTAAATGAGGTACAGAGAAGTGAAGTGACCAGCCCAAGGTCACACAGCAGGCAAGTGGCAGAGCCAGGATTAGAAGCCGGGTCCTCTGATTCCCAGGCTCATGCTATTTCTGCTAGGCCACTAGGCATTACGGGGCTACCCAAATAAGGAACGTCCGGCCACCTGATTTCAGTGGGAGTGGAGACAGGGCTCTTGTGAGAAGCAGTATGGTTCAGTGGAAAGAGCCTGGGCTTGGGAGTCAGAGGTCATGGGTTCTAATCCCAGCTCCACCGCTTGTCAGTTGTGTGCCCTTGGGCAAGTCACTTAACTTCTCTGGGCCTCAGTTACTTCATTTGTAAAATGGTGATGAAGACTGTGAGCCCTACATGGGACAACCTGATTACCTTGTATCTACTCCAGCGCTTAGAACAGTGCTTGGCACATAGTAAGTGCTTAACAAATACCAACATACCAGCATTATCATTGTTATTATTGTGACTTCCATGGAAGCTATGAACTGCTAGCGTTGGCATCAGGAGATTCCCCTTTCCAGAATATCCTGATTCTCCTGTCACTGTGAATCATCATGAGCGGATTCACGGAAGAGAATGTGAATCCTAATACTATGTGGCTGCTCACCAACAGAGAGGGTTTCTCTTTCATGTTTAGCAAAATACTGAACATGACGGTCTGCCGTCCTTGGAGGAGGACATAGAATGTCTCCAGGGCCACGACCCTCTTGGCTGCCCTGACCTCGGGCATCGCCTGGGGGACCGTCCGGGCACGTGGAGGTGACGGACCTGCCGGTGGTGCCTGTGCAGGACAAACACCATGTACCCACTGGCTGTGCTCACGAACCCCACAAAGAACAGATCACGGAAGGAACACACAACTGCAATGAGCAGGTTGATTTCCGCACTGTCACTGATTTTCGAGCAATATTTGAGAACCAGCATGAGTTGAACGCTGCTGTTCTGGGGGCCTGTCATGTTCACCAGCGCATCAAAGTCTACGAGCAGACTGAGGCCCCAGGAGAGGAGGAAGGGAAGGGACAAGGCATCTGGGTAACCTGGCTTTGATCCGGGCCCACCGGGGGTTCCCGGGGCTGATGGTGATGGCCTGGAACACACTCAGGAGGCAGGTGCTGCAGATGGCGAGGCTGCAAGCCACTCGAAACAGATCAGTGAGGATTTGGCATCCAACACTGTCCAGGAAATTTCTCCACCCCCAAGCGGACATGGTCTCTGGGATTCCAAAGGCAAAGAGGATGGTGGTATTAGCCAAGGCCAGGTGGGCAAGGCCCAAGTCAGACGGGCTCAGCTTGGGGCTGGCAGAAGTCATGCGGGCATAGAACAGGAGAAGGAAAATATTCCCTGAGAGGTCAATGCCCATCGGGAGTAGAAACGTGATCCCAAAAGCGAGCTCAGTGGTGCTCACCATCTTGAATTGTCCTTGAATTTCACCGAAGGTCTCAATCAATCAATGGTACTTTTGAGCACTTACTGTGGGCAGAGCACTATACTAAGCACTTGGAAGAGTACAGTACAGCAGAGTTCATAGACACGTTCCCTGTCCACAACAAACTTACAGTCTAGAGGGGACACACAGATATTTATCTATCAATCATTGATATTTATTGAGCACCTACTCTGGGCAGAGCACTGTACTAATCATTTGGGAGAGAATAACACAACACAGTTAGTAGACACATTCCCTGCCCACAAGCAGCTTACAGTTTACAGCCTCCTGCCAAACATGCTGTAGATGGGGAGAGAGAGAGTTCTTTGAACTTTTATATACACCAAATAATATATTTTATTTGGTATTTGTATACCAAACTGTAGTTAACCTATCAATAGTATTTATCAAATGTGTAGCATATACAGGCTCTGTACTAAGTGCGTGGAAGAGCACAACAGAACTGATAACATGATCCCTTCTCTTCAGACGTTTACAATCTGACAAGAAGAGCAGCGTGGCTTAGTGCAAAGAGCACGGGCCTGGGAGTTAGAAGGATCTGAGTTCTAATTCCGGATTCACCACATGTCACCTGTGTGACCTTGGGCAAGTCACTTCACTTCTCTGTTCCTCAGGTACCTCACCTATAAAATGGTGATTTAGACTGTGAGCCCCGTGTGGGACATGGACTGTGTCCAAAGAGATTAGTTTACATCAACTCCGGCGCTTAGTACAATGCCTGGCTTAACAAATACCATTTAAAAAAGGAGAATTAGGTGCTAAAATAAATTCCAAGAAGGACAAAGTAATAGAATGTAAAGATATATAATAATAATGTTGGCATTGTTAAGCGCTTACTATGTGCAGAGCACTGTTCTAAGCGCTGGGGTAGACACAGGGGAATCAGATTGTCCCCCGTGGGGCTCACAGTCTTAATCCCCATTTTACAGATGAGGTAACTGAGGCACAGAGAAGTTAAGTGATTTGCCCACAGTGACACAGCTGACAAGTGGCAGAGCTGGGATTTGAACTCGTGACCTCTGACTCCAAAGCCCGTGCTCTTTCCACTGAGCCACGTTGCTTCTCCTATAATAATGTTGGTATTTGTTAAGCGCTTACTATGTGCAGAGCACTGTTCTAAGCACTGGGGTAGATACAGGGTAATCAGGTTGTCCCACGTGAGGCTCACAATCTTAATCCCCATTTTACAGATGAGGTAACTGAAGCACAGAGAGGTTAAGTGACTTGCCCACAGTCACACAGCTGACAAGTGGCAGAGCTGGAATTCGAACCCATGACCTCTGACTCCCAAGCCCGTGCTCTTTCCACTGAGCCATGCTGCAAAAGTGATAGTGGAGGTGTGCAGAATTAAGTGCCTGGGGGGCCCAGGAGGGCTGAAATAGAAATTGAGTGATATAATATCATGGGTCATGGGTTCGAATTCCAGCTCTGCCGCTTGTCAGCTGTGTGACATTGGGCAAGTCACTTCACTTCTCTGTGCCTCAGTGACCTCATCTGTAAAATGGGGATTAAGACTGTGAGCCTCACATGGGACAACCTGATTACCCTCTATCCACCCCAGCACTTACAACAGTGCTCTGCACATAGTAAGCACTTAACAAATACCAACATTATTATTATAACGTGGGATGATTAGAAATATAGATGTACTCAAGAGATTCGGCAGCAGGCTGAAAAGTTAAAATTATCTGACCAAGATAGTTACATAATGATCTTGTCTTAAACACCAAAATTTGGTCCAAATGATGCTCAGAAAGCTGGGAGAATCTTAGTTTGGGCTCTCAGGGCCCTTTGGCTGGGCTTTACTCAGGCAGATAACACCTGAAGTGATCATTAGTATTGATTTAGTTTACTGTCAGGCATCTCTATGGCCAATTATAAGAATTCTCCAAGTAGATTTGGAGGGAAATGATGTTTTCTACCAAAATAAAAATATCAGGAAATCTTGGAGAAGCAGTGTGGCTTAGTGGATAGAGCACGGGTCTGGGACTCAGAAGGACTTGGGTTCTAAACTTGACTCTACCTTGTGTCTGCTGTGTGAACTTGAGCAAGTAGCTTCACTTCTCTGGATCTCAGTTACCTCATCTGGAAAATGGGGATTAAGACCGTGAGCCCAGTGTGTGACAGGGACTGTGTCCAAACCAATTACCTTGCATGTACCCCAGTGCTTAATACAGTGCCTGGCACAAAATAATCACTTAACAAATACCACATTATTATTACTGTTATACAGTGGAACCTCATTGTTGGCAGAGAACATGGCTACCAATTCTGCTGTATTGTCCTCCCCTGAGTGCTTAGTGCAGTGTTCTGCACACAGTAAGCACTCAGTAAATATCCACTGATTGATGGATTGTTTGGAGGTGGACCTTGATTAGGACACCTGAGGAATTAACGACACAGAAGCCTCTTTTTTTCCACTTGAAATAATCAAGTGTTTTTCTTATTCCATTTTTTTCTTTATCAATCAATCCATCATATTTATTGAGTGCTTGCTGTGTGCAGAGCACTGTACTAGTGTTTAGAAGAGTACAGTGTAACAATGTAACAGAGTTGGTGGACACATTCCCTGCACAAAATGAGTTTACAGTGATAAAATAGGACAACTCTCAAAAGGCCCCTCTAACAATCCAGTATTGACCAAGGGACTCATTTCTCACACTGTGGGAACTTTCAATTAATTCTCTCTGCAGGAAAAGTCCCAAAGGAAAGCTTACAGCTGCACCTGAGGCTTATCAATCAATGGTCTTTATTGAGTGCTTACTGCATGCAGAGCAATCAATCAACTAATCAGTGGTATTTATTGAGCACTTACTATGTGCAGAGCACTGTACTAAGCATGTCGGAGAATACAACAGAATTAGCAGACACGCTCCCTGCTTATAATGAGTTCTAGAAGACTGTACTAAGTGCTTGGGAAAGCACAATTGGTAGACATACTTCCTGCCAACATTGAGCTTACAGTCTAGAGAGGGAGATAATAATAATAATAACTGTGGTATTTACTAAGTGCTTACTCTGTTCCAAGCACTATTCTATGCACTGGAGTGGATACAAGTAAATCAGGTTGGACACAGTCCCTGTTCCACATGGGACTCACAGTCTTAATCCTCATTTTACAGATAAGGTAACTGAGGCCACAGTTGGAGATTTACTTTCCTCTCATTCATTCATTCAGTAGTATTATTGAGCGCTTACTATGTGCAGAGCACTGTACTAAGCGCTTGGAATGTACAAATCAGTAACAGATAGAGACAGTCCCTGCCCTTTGACGGGCTTACAGTCTAATCGGGGGAAGTAGACAGACAAGAACAATAGCAATAAATAGAAACAAGGGGATGAACATCTCATTAAAACAATAGCAAATAAATAGAATCAAGGTGATGTAAACATCTCATTAACAAAAGAAATAGGGTAATGAAAATATATACAGTTCTCTAATGAGAACCTACTCGCTATACTTCCATCTCATCTTCCTCACCGCCGACCTCTCGCCTCTGGCCCGCAATGCCCTCCCTCCTCATATCCGACAATCACCGTCCTGACCTTCAAAGCCTCATTGGCAGCACATCTCCTCCAAGAGGCTGACTAAGCCCTCATTTCCTCTTCTCCAACACCCTTCTACATCACCCTTGCACTTGGATTTGCTCCCCTTTTTCACCCCAACCTCAGCCCTTTATCACTTATGTACATATCCAGAGTTTATTTATTTATATTAATGTCTGTCTCCCCTCTCCTCCTGGAGTTCATTCATTCATTCATTCATTCATTCGTTCATTCATTCATTCAATCAATCAATCATATTTATTGAGTGCTTACTGAGTGCAGAGGACCGTATTAAGCACTCGGAAAGTGCAATTCAGCAATAAAGAGAGACCGTCCCTCGAGAAACATGTCAACCAACCCTGCTGCACTCTAGTCTTCCAAGGGCTTTGCACAGTGGTCTGAACACAGCAAGTGCTCAAGTTCTGATCGATTGATTAGTTCTAAATAAAAGGTCTTTATGGCACATATTCTGTTGTATTCACTGAGGATTTAGCACAGTGCTCTGCATGCAGAAAGTGCTCAATAAATAAGATTGATGGATTGATTAGTTGCTTGATTGATAAGGAAGCAGCCTGGCCTAGTGGATAGAGCCTTGGCCTGGGAGTCAAAAGGATCTGAGTACTAATCCTGGCTCCTCCACTTGTCTGCTGTGTGACCTTGGGCAAGTCACTTCACTTCTCTGCACCTCAGTTCCCTCATCTGTGAAACAGGGATGAAGACTGTGAGCCCCATGTGGGACAGGTCCTGTGTCCAACCTGATTAGCTTGCATCTACCCCAGCGCTTAGAACTACGCTTGACACACAGTAAGAGCTTAACAAATGCCATCATCATTATCATCATCATCATCATTAGTTCTAATGAAAAGATCTTCATGGCCCCTCCCCACACCACACCTGCTCAGATGCTTCCACTATGCTCAACCCACTCCGCTCTCTGAGAGGAGGGAGGGGACATGGGTTTAAGTGGACGGGTTCATCTGATTCTGAGGCAGGAGGCCTGTGGGGAGGGAGGGAGGGAGTCTTATTGGAAGGAAATGGGGAGAAGACAGATAATATGTGAGAGAGAGGAGACAGGAAGAGAGATATGGGAAGCAGGGATAGAGACAGAGAGAGTACTCTTTTTATTCATTCATTCATTCAGTCATTCATTCAATTCAGTCAGTTGTATTTATTGAGCGCTTACTATGTGCAAAGCACTGTATTAAGCACTTGGGAGATTCCAATCTAACATTCGACAGACACATTCCCTGCCCACAATGAGCTTACCTTGGCTGCTGTGTTGTTGCTGCCTTCACAACCAGTGTGGCCAATGGTTTGGAGAGGGGGTCCTGGGGACCCTGGCCACCACAGGAGGGTGGGTCATTGCTCTGGCTGTGGTGCTGCTAGGGAGGACTGAGTGGGAGAAGAAACGAGCTTTTCCCAGGCCATTGTTATTGTGGACCCGTGATCCTAGGAAACATGGCTGCAGAAAGCAGAAGGGAAGACCTGAGATGTAAGGCTCACCGTGGTCAGGAAATTATCTGCCAACTAATAATAACTGTGGTATTTGTTAAGTGCTTGCTATGTGCCAGGCACTGTACTAAGCGCTGGGGTAGATACAAGCAAATCAGGTTGGACACACTTCCTTGGCACACAGTAAGCACTTAACAAGTACCATAAAAAGAGTTCATATTCAAAAGCCATAGTTGGCCATCCACCTCCACATCAAATAGAAATTCCTTACCATCAGCTTTACAGCACTCAATCAGCTTGCCCCCTCCTATCTTACCTCACTGCTCTCTTAGTACAACCCAGAACACACACTTTGCTCCTCGAATGCCAACCTACTCACCATACCTTGATCTCGTTAATCTCTTCACCTATCCCTCACCCACTTCCTGCTTCTGGCCTGGAACGTCTCCCTCTTCATATCTGATGGACAATCACTCTCCCCACCTTCAAAGCCTTATTAAAAGCTCATCTACAAGAGGACTTTTCCGACTAAGCCCTCATTTACTCTTCTCCCACTCCCTTCTGCCTCCCCCTTGTCCTTGGATTTGCTGCTTTGATTCACCCCTCCTTCAGCCCCACAGCACCTGTCTAAGAGAAGCAGCATGGCTCAGTGGAAAAGAGCATGGGCTTTGGAGTCAGAGGTCATGGGTTTGAATCCCAGCTCTGCCACTTGTCAGCTGTGTGACTGTGGGCAAGTCACATAACTTCTCTGTGCCTCAGTTACCTCATCTGTAAAATGGGGATTAAGACTGTGAGCCCCACGTGGGACAACCTGATTCCCCTGTGTCTACCCCAGAGCTTAGAACAGTGCTCTGCACATAGTAAGCGCTTAACAAATACCAACATTATTATTATTATATATCTGCAGTTTGTTTATATTCATGTCTACCTCTCCCCCTCTAGACTTGTAAGCTCGTTGGGAGCAAGAAAAGATCTACCAACTCTGTCATATTGTACTCTCCCAACCACTTAATACAGTGCCTGCACACAGTAAGAGCTCGGGTAAATATGATTGATTGATTGATTGATTCAATGATTGATTGCTCTGAGTGTCCTGAAAACCCATTGACAGAGAGATGGATTCATCTTACTCACCTTCCTCCATCCTTCATGGTGACTGAAAAGTCGCAAATCAACTTCTGGTAGAATGAGGTTGAGAGAGCATTTACATCATCCTCTTTTGTTGTTTCTTCCCTTCCTCAGGGGGGGATTAGCATGTGTATGAAAGAGTGTTCTGAACTTCAATCCACTCTCACACTCTGGTTGGGAAATCTCTGGTATTGCTTCCCCAGTGCCTTTAAAACTGGGACAAGATGAGTCCACAGATCTCCCTAGAATTATCCAGGTAATTGATTCATCAGAGGAGCAGCATGGCTTAGTGGAAAAAGCATGAGCCTGGGAGTCAGAGGAGGTGAGTTCCACTTCCCCGTCCCTCACTTGCCTGTTGTGTGATGTTGGGCAAGTTACTTCAAATCTTTGTGCCTCATTTTCCTCAACTGTAAAATATCCCCCCTCCTACTTAGATTGTGAGCCCCAAGTGTATTCAAAGCACTTTGTATAGTGTTTTGAACATTGTAAGCACTCAATAAATACTACTAATCGATAGTGGCCTGCACTGGAGCAATGCTAATTGCCGAAGCCTAGACCAAGAAGGGAAGAGAAGAGATGCTTCCAGATCAGTGATTTCCTACTGTTAGTAGGACAGATAGGACCCCTGAAACCCTGAACTATTCACGGGATTTAAAGTCTCCCTTTCCTTTTCACACTACTTCTCTTTCTCACACTGCTTTTTTCCTGTATCTTTTCTTAATTTTCATACCTAAATCCCTCATTAGAATGACTGAGACAACCCTCCTGCCTCTGAATTACCCAAAGATAGGGTGATGGAATGAGAGGTTAGTCAGAGAAGACTTTCTGGAGGAGGTGATGTCAGTAGGGCTTTGAAGGAACATAGGAGAAGTTCATGCCTTGTGAAAGTCTGACACTCAAACACATTTCCTTCGTTGAAACTGGGGCATTTCCCTAACATAGATCTGAGTTCACTCCCAGGGTGCTGACATGGAGACAGTAGTGGGAAAGTGAGGGTGGCCGGCACAGCCTAGGAATTTGTGTTTTACAATTTGAAATATCCTAAAATTCCTGAAGAAAACAAGATCGTTCTTTTGTTTTAAAATGGGCAGTTTGAAAACTTTGCAGTTCAACTGGCAGCCAGAGAACGGGAGAAGTTGGGGGGCGGGAGAGACATGGAGTGAGATGGGGGTGAGGAGGGGAGACAGGGAGATGTGGTGTGAAATGGGGAGAGACAAGGGAGATGGGGAGATGTGAGGGGAAGCAGCTGGACATAGGGTATTACAAATGGAAGATCCAACCCTACTTGCTTCCCCCACCCCAACCCCTCTTTTCTAGCAGAGGCAGGTGAAAGCAACATTTAAAGGCATGGGAAAGTGTTGATTCAATCCACTACACTGGCCTCATGGCTGCCAATCTTTAAGGGATTCTCCAAATATCAGGATCGCTATCTATAAAGGTGCATTTCCTTTTGTAGAATCATTGGAGAGTGAGAGGTTGAAGATGGAAGTGTTTTCATAAGGTGCAAAGAGATGGGGTCAGAGGTGCACATGAAGGGGATATATAGTGAGAGGAAGCGGGAGATAACCTTTTGAGATATAGCTGGAAAGGATGGGAAAGTCAAAGAGGGAGCAGGAGGAAGGAAGGACTGAAGAAGAGCAGGGGAGATTTTAGGGAGCTCCTTTCTAATTGTTTCAAATTTGTGGATGAAATACCTGGCAAGGTCATTAGGGGCAAGAGATGTCGGGGGAAGGGACCCAGGAGTTAGACCTGGATTCTAATCTCAGCTCTGCCACTTGCTTGCCATGTGACCTTTGGTAAGTCACTTAACTTCTCTGTGCTTCAGTTTCCTCATCTGTAAAATGGGGATAAAATGACTGCTTTTTCATTCTTGCTACTTTTTTTAAAGTAACAATGTACAATCTCAGTAATGACGGCCCAAGTTTCCTTTTTTCGCTGGCAGTGTTTTCTTTGCTGAATTGTACTTTCCAAGTGCTTAGTACAGTGCTCTGTACACAGTAAGCGCTCAGTGCTTCAAACATAGTAAGCGCTTAACAAATATCATTATTATTGTTATTAATAAATACAATTGATTGAATGAATTAATTACCTGCTGTCTCAATCTAACTGTACTATAGTGAAGTCAGGAATCAGGACAGTTTTTGTTGAGCCCTTTTATCAGGATTTTGCTATGTTGGTCTTAAGCTCATAAAGCTATAAGCAGAGGCACACCAAACAACTTAAGAAAGTATAAAGACAAAGCCTGGAATCCTAGTGATAAAATGAAATGTCAGAGGATGGCACAACAGAATCTCTCACCATTAATTTTTAGGACCTCCTAATATTTTGAAGTTTGGAAATTTCAATGTAAAAAAAAGTGACTATCATTGGCTTGGCTCGTTTTGTTTTAATACCAAGATAAAACTGCCACTATAGTGCTTTGACTATAGTAGTATTATGGGTAATAATCCTCTTTGTGATCAGAGGACATGTGGGACGGGGCTGTATCCAATCTGATTGCACTGGATCTACCCCAGTGCTTAGTCCAGTGCTTGGCATGCAGTTAGTGCTTATTATTTGGATTCTGGAATGTAAACTGTAAGTTCAGTGTGGGCAGAGACTGTGTCTACCAACTCTATTGAATTGTACTCTCCCAAGCCCTAATAATACAGGGCTCTGCACATAGTAGGCTTTCAATAAATACCACTGATTTTTATTTTATGCTATTTATCAAGCACTTACTAAGCACTAGCATAGATTCAAGGTAATCAGATTGGGCACAGTCCCTGTCCCAAGTGGGGCTCAGAATCTTCATCCCCATTTTACAGATGAGGTAACTGAGCCAAAGAGAAGTTAAGTAACCTGCCCCAGGTCACACAGCCAACAAGTAGCAGAGCTTGGATTAGAACCCACGTTGTTTTGACTCCCAGGACTGTGCTCTATCCATTAAGCCACACTGCTTCTTGCCAACTACCCCTGGTTCTTGTCCTTCCTCTAATCTGGAAGGAGTTTTCTGATAACTCAATCAAGTCCTCCATCACCTTGCCCCCTCCTACCTCACCTCCCTTCTCTCCTCCTACAGCCCAGCCCACACATTCTGCTCCTCTACTGCTAACCTCCTCACTGTACCTTGTTCCCACCTGTCCCGCCGTCGAACCCTGGCCCACGTCCTACCTCTGACTTGGAATGCCCACCCTCCTCACATCCGCCAAACTAACGCTCTTTCTCTTTTCAAAGCCCTACTGAGAGCTCACCTCCTCTAGAAGGCCTTCCCAGACTGAGCCCTCCCTTTCCCTCTGCTCCTCCTCCCCTCCCCATTGCCTCGACTCCCTCCCTCTGCTCTACCCCCTTCCCCTCCCCACAACACTTGGGTATATTTGTACATATTCATTGCTCTATTTATTTTATTAATGATGTGCATTTATTTATGGTTCTATTTATCTATTTTGAAGGTAGTGATGCATGTCTACTTGTTTTGTTTTGTGGTCTGTCTCCCCCTTCTAGACTGTGAGCTCGTTGTTGGGAAGGAATTGTCTCTGTTGCCCAGTTGAACTTTTCAAGCGCTTAATGTAGTGCTCTGCACACAGTAAGCACTCAATAAATACGATTGAATGAATGAATTTATTGAGTGCTTATTGTGTGCAGAGCACTGAATTAAATGCTTGGGTGAGTACAATAAAGTAAAACAGAGTAAGTACTTAACACACTATTATTATTGTTATGTTTTCATTGGGAACATTTCTGCCTAATGCAGAAGAAAGGCAGCAAGGCATAGGCCCTTGTGAGATATTTTTAGGGTTTGGCCTAGAAAACCCCAGGGATACAGCCTAACAGGGGAACACAGCTGTTCAGTCAAGTCATGGTGTGCTTTGAGCCCGTACTATCACTCTACACTTAGCATTCTATTAAGCACATGGTAAAATACCAAAAAGTAGACATAATCTCTTTACAAGGAACTTATGGTTTAGCTGGGGAAACAGACATGAAAATACAGGACAATGAAGGGAAGCAACCAAGTATAAGGACATAAATGCGGAGGGGGGGGTGGTGGGCCTGAGTATCTAAGTGCTTAGGGGGTGGGACTAAGCAAGTGCATAGGTGAAGCAGCAGGGACAGGAAAAAAAGGGTGGGGAAGATGAGAGGTTGTTCAGGGAGGGCTTCCTTTTTTATGGTATTTGTTAAGCACTTCATTCATTCAATAATGTATTTATTGAGTGCTTACTGTGCGCAGAGCACTGTACTAAGCACTTGGGAGAGTACAATAGAACAATAAAGAGACACACTCCCTGCCTACCAGGTGCCAGGCACTATTTTAAACACTGGGGTAGATACAAGGTAATGAGGTTGGACACACATGAAAAGAAGTAAAGATTGTAGAACCACCATCCATTTCCCATTGCTGTCAGTATTAGTTCTCGCAGAGCCTTTTTCTTGATGCAAAATTTCAGGCCCTTCTTCAGCTTGCTCACAGAAGCAGAACACCCCATACCCAAAGCTCTTTTCTTATGAGTGGCTTGAACATCTATTCAGGTTTCTTCCTTAAAAATTCTCCATCAAATGAACTGATGAAAGCTCAACATGTAATTTACATACACAGCCATTTCTGGACTATAAAAGACTAACAGCCTGCCATGAATTTCAGTTTCAAATTGAACCAGTGATCTTTCTCTGTCATGCACCAAGAATTTGTTTCACTGGCCCCCCTGAAAAATAAGCCAATTATGCCCAACAGATGAACCTTGAAGACCTACCTGATTTCAAAATGCTTTGATTGTTTCATCATCTCCATAACCACTTTTACCAAATATGTTTTGAGGTCCCCAAATCTTCTTTGTATGGCTCAGCACCCCTAGACACTTCTGTCTAAAAATGTTTTCTACACAGAAGGGAAAAAAAAAGGTGAACTCAGAAAAGGGTGAGGTCATTTGGGTTTCCAAAGAGCCTGCTGGTTGCCCTGAATCTTGTGTTTACTCCAGGGTTAAATCCAAACAAAACCCAGAGGAGTTGTGGAGGAGATCACCACTCAACCAGCTCAACATACTGTTGAAGAGTAAACTCCTTGTGGGAAGGGAAAGTGTCTACCAACTCTGTTATATTTTTCCTTCCCAAGTGCTTAGCACAGTGCTCTGCCAACAGTAAGTGCTCAACAAATATGATAGATTGACTGAGGGCAAAATGGTGAAGCAGGCACAGACATCTGAAAGGAAAGAAGAAGTCATCCATCTCCCCAGAGCAAGCTGGACCCTAGCTAGGCTGCATTGGGTTTGGATAATGGAGCAAAGGGGAGGGGAGAGGTCTGCTTGTTGCCAAACCCTAAAGAGACTAAGGGTAGCCAAGGGAAGCAGAGAAGAGCAACAAGGAGCCCTGATTTTCAGAAAGCTGCCAACAGTCTCTCCTCGTCCCTGGGAAAACACACCCGGAGGATTTCCATCTCTGCATGGGCACTGTCCAGCCTCTCAGCCTTCTCATCCTTCTCATGGGCTTTGACTTGAAATTTAGTCAGTGTCCTCCTGGCCCTTTCAAGCTCTTGATGAAACAGGATGACTTCCACTTCTTTATGCTTAGCATCTTCCTTGGCTTGACATAATGCCGCTCCCAGCTCTTGAATTTTCTATCTAGAGACAGTCATGCGAACAGTGAATTGGAACAATATGAACTTCTAATGAGTTCATATTGTTCTAATTTACCTCTAACGAGTTATGGGTCAAAATGACCAATATGGCCATGATGGATAGTTGAAAACATTTCAGATTCACTAATCACCTCCACTGAATCCTGCCAATATTCTCTAGTTGGGACAGATCAGCTAAGGGGACACTGAAAAGCTCTGTTTGGCATTCTTCCAGGATCCAGACACATTCTCCCCATCCCCTTGACTTTTAATTCAAGAGCATTTGCTAATTAGTGAGCAGTCCTGATGAGTTTAATAGCTTTTTAATTATTTTTAATAGCTTGCTTTTTTTAAATGGTATTTGTTAAGCACTTACTAAGTGCCAGGTACTGTTCTAAGTGCTAGGGTAGATAAAAGCTAGTCAGGTTGGACACAGTCCATATCCTACATGAGGCTCACAATCTTAATCCCCATTTTACAGATGAGGTAACTGAGGCACAGAGAAGTGAAGTGACCTCCCCAAGGTCACACAGCAGACTCGTGGCAGAGCCAGGATTAGAATCCAGGTCCTTCTGATTCTCAGGCCTGTGCTCTACCCAGTGGGTAACACTGCTTCTCTGCTTCATGTCAGGGCCCATCACCAGGGATTGTTCCCCCTTTAGTTTCAGGCACTCGACCTACAACCTCTTCACCAGGGATTTGTCTCTCTCTAAATACAAGTCCTCAGTGACAAGTTCCAAAAGTGAAACCAAACCACCACTATGTATAGCGGAAAGTTTTATTTCATAACTAAACACGGGGGGTAGAAACATACACGTACACAAACACATACACGCAAACACACAGATGCAGAATAGTTACACAGCCAAGGAGTTTTCCCCAAGTCCTTTCCTGTGAGGATGATCCCATTTTGAAATCAGGCCAGCCACAGCTTGTCATCCTGGTTCAAGTCTTATGTGTGGTTTGGCCATGGTCGCAGTAGGTGACTCAGGGCATGGCTTAGGTGGTGTCGCCGCCGGCCCACCATGGGTGTCTTGGCTTAGGTGGTTTTGATGCATGAGGGGGTGCGAGGGCGTCCGGGGCCAGTCCTCTTCCCTTTTTATCAGTTGTTTTGGGGGCTTGTAGTGGAGGCTGCTCAGGATTGCCTACTGTCTTCTGCTCATTACCCTGTAAGCCAGGAGAGACAGCGACTTCTCCCCCATGCTTATCCCCTGTGGGCTTAGCCCCATCCAGCAGTCTTTTTCCTGTCCAGCAGAGCAATTTAGCCCCTCCTCAAGCCCCTCTGCAGAACAATTCCATTTCTCCCAAGCCATTCAAGTCCTCTGGGACACTTTTCAGCAAGAATGTACAGTTTCTCCTCCAATTCTTCCTTTGACCTTATTGCCCACGGGGTCAAAGAATAGCCTCTAATTAACTGGCTTCTGCGTTAAAAGATGGAGTCACTCTTGCTCACCACCCATCTCCCACTTTCCCTGATAATGTCCACAATTATTCCAGTGTGCTAAGAATAGCTCAGATATCAGCTAGCTAGATGTAGCTCTCTTGCAGCGTGGCTCAGTGGAAAAAGCCTGGGCTTCGGAGTCAGAGGTCATGAGTTCGACTTCCAGCTCTGCCACTTGTCAGCTGTGTGACTGTGGGCAAGTCACTTAACTTCTCTGTGCCTCAGTTATCTCATCTGTAAAATGGGGATTAAAAGTGTGTGAGCCCCACGTGGGACAACCTGATTACCCTGTATCTCCCCCAGTACTTAGAACAGTGCTCGGCACCTAGTAAGTGCTTAACAAATACCAACATTTTGTAACAGTTATTTTTCACTTTCGTTAAGAAAAAGCCAGACCCTCTTATTCATCACTAATGAGAAAAACAAAAATATTCAGTGAATCAGTCATATTTATCGAGTGCTTACTGTGTGCAGAACACTGTACTAAGTGCTTGGGAGATTACAATATACAGAGTTGGTAGACATATTACCTGCCCATGAGGAGGTTACAGTCATCAGACATCAGTATAGATAAATAACTCTAATCAGCATAAATAAATAAATCATGGATATGTACATAAGTGCTTGGGGCTCAGTTTAGGGTGAATGAAGGGTGAAATTATAAGAGTAAGGGCAATGCAGAACAGTGTGGGAGAAGAGGAACTGAGGGATTAGAGGGATTCCCTCCCGCCCCCACCTTAACTGTGGGAGTCCCTCAAGGTTCAGTTCTAGGTCCTCTTCATTTCTTCATCTACACCCACTCCCTTGGAGAACTCATTCGCTCCCATGGTTTCAACTATCTCCTCTATGTGGATGACACCCAAATCTACATCTTGAGCCATGATTTCTCTCCCACTTTGCAGTCTTGCATTTCCTCTTGGCTTTAGGACATCTCTACTTGGATGTCCTCCCGTCACCTCAAGTTTAACATGCCCCAAACAGAACTCCTCATCTTCCCTCCCAAACCCAGTCCTCCCCCTGACTTTCCCATCATTCTTGATGGCACCACCATCCTTCCTGCCACTTAAGCCAATTAACCTAGGCATTATCCTTGACTCTTCTCTTTCATTCAACCCACATTTTCAATCCATCATTAAATCCTGTTGGTTCCACCTTCACAACATTGCTAAAATCCACTCTTTCCTCTCCATCCAAACTGTTACTATGTTAATGCAACCACCTATCCTATCCCGCCTAGATCACCCTCGTTGCTGACCTCCCAGCCTCCTGTCTCTCACCATTCCAGTCCATGCTTCACTCTGCTGCCCAGATCAATCTTCTACACGAACGTTCTGGTCATGCTTCCTCACTCCTCAAGAAACTCCAGTAGTTGCCCATCCACCTGAGCATCAAACAAAAACTCCTCACAATTAGTTTAAAGCACTCAATCCCCTTGCCTCCCCTTACCTCACCTTGCTACTCTTCTACTACAACCCAACCTACACACTTCACTCCTCTGGTGCTAACCTTCTCACTGAACCTTGATCTCGTCTATCTCACCACCGATCTCTTGCCCATGTTCTCCCTCTGGCCTGGAACACCCTTCCTCCTCAAATCTGACAGACAATTACTCTCCCACTCTTCAGAGCCTTATTGAAGGCACATCGCCTTTACTAAGAGGCCTTCCCTGACTGAGCCGCCCCCATTTCCTCTTCTCCCATTCCCTTCTGCATCACTTTGACTTGCTCCCTTTGTTCTTCCCCCTCCCAGCCCCACAACACTTAATGCACATATCTGTAAATTATTTACTTACATTAATGTCTGCTTCCCTCTCTGGACCGTAAGCTAGTTGTGGGCAGGGAATGTGTCTGCTTATTATTCCAAGTGCATAGTAAAGTACTGTGCACACAGTAAGCACTCTATAAATAGGATTGAATGAATGAATGAATAAATGAACAGAAAGGCCTCTTGGAGATGTACTTGTAATAAAGCTTTGAAGAGAAGATGAGAACTTCTGTTTTGTGAAGTTTGAGGTATTGGCAGTACATTCAAGTAGAGACGTCCTGAAGGCAGGAGGAAACTTGAGTCAGCAGAGAAGGAGAGAGATCAGGGCTAGAAAGGTAGATTTGGGGATCATCTATGTAGACATGGCAGTTGAAGGCAGAGGATTGAATAGGTCCTCCAAGGGGACTGATTGTAGAAGGAGAGCAGGAGACCCAGAACTGAACCTTGAGGCACTCCCACAGTTAGAGGATGGGAAGCAGGGGAGCAGCCTGTGAAAGAGACTGAGAACAAAAAGCAGTGTTGCCTAGTGGAAGGAACACAGGCAGACCCATCCATTCATAAGTGCTGAGGGTGGGTATTGATACATAATGCTATGGACTTAATTTGGTCACAGCGAGCACGTGCCACTGCAGACCTGCCTAGACTTTCATCACAACTACTGGGAAGGGGATGACCCTCCAGGCCCTCTCCCACCACCCCGCCACACACCTCCACAGGCCCCGGGAGTTTCTGGGGTTTGGGGAGTCGCTTGGACCTATCAAGTGGCCTCAATTTCCCTTGTGACCATTTCCTTAGCTGGGCAGCTCCCTCAATCAACTAGTGGGTTGAGAAGCAGTGTGGCCTAGTGGACAAGACTCAGGAGCCCTGAGTTCTCATCCTAGCTCCACCACTTGACAGCTGTGTGACTCTAGGGAAGTCACTTAACTTCTATGTGCCTGAGTTTCTTCATCTATAAAATGGAGATTAACTACGTGTTGTGCCCTGCTTTAGACTGAGCCATGGCGGGGGCAGTCCTCTAGACTGTAAGCTCATTGTGGTCAGGGAACATGTCTATCAACTATATTAAACTATACTCTCCCAAATGCTTAGTAGAGTGCTCTGAACACAATAAATGCTCAATAAATGCAATTAAGTGACTGACAGGGACTGCATCTTATCTGATTGAATCATATCTAATGCTTAAAGCATTAGCATTAAAGCATAAAGCATAAATGCTTAAAGCATAGGATGCACTTACCAAATACCATCATCATTATTATCATCATTATTATTGATCAGGGTTGTTCTGCCCTCGTGGAATCCTTATATTCAGATGATTTGCATAATTTCATTTCCTTGCCCTCCCCTGCTCATTTTACATGCCCACTTAGAAGACATTTTATTTTCATTTTATTTTATTTCATTCATTTTATTTCATGACTATCCTACTGGCTAGTAACCTAGAGACCTGGCTTTTTTCTCCCTTTGACAATTTTATTTCTCATAAACAACATCAAAGGGATGGCAGGGGAAGGGGGAAGAGAAAGGTGATGGAAATAATAATCTATTAACTTGCCTTTGCTTTGGAAAAGACTGGATGGGGATGAGGGGGGATAGGATTATTCCTTCGATTATATATGCATTTCATCTTTCTGTGCTCTCAATTACCAGGTATTTGAGTGTCACCAAAGATGCAACTGCAGGTAGTAGACAAGCTGTCAAACAAAGCCACAAAGAGTTATATCACCTGTAGGTTGTAGGCTAGCCTGGAATAGTTTTTTCTCTGAGGAAGCATCCTCCAGAAGACCTCAAAGCTGGTCTCTCTGTTGTCGGATGGAGGCAACTTGTTTCTTCAGTTGTTCCACCTGCTCATTCTCTACCTCCAACTTGGCTGTTGTCTTGTCTTATGCCGTCGAGTCATCTCCAACCCATAGCGACGCCATGGATGCATCTCTCTCAGAACACCCCGACTTCACCTGCAATCATTCTGGGAGTGTATCCACAGAGTTTTCTTGGTAAACATAAGAAAGTGGAGAGAATTGGAGGTAGTGAGTGTGGACAAATCACTCCAAGAGTTTGGAGAGGAATGATAGGAGGGAAATTGTGGTCAGAGAGGGAAGAAAGGAGGGGGCATATGTTTTGATAAGGTGTGCAGGGATTGGGTCAGAGTCGTTGATTGTCTATGGTGATTCACTTCAGACCACACCATCCATTCATTCAATAGTATTTATTGAGTGCTTACTATGTGCAGAGCACTGTACTAAGCGCTTGGAATGAACAGGTCGGCAACAGATAGAGACAGTCCCTGCCCTTTGACGGGCTTACAGTCTAATCGGGGGAGACAGGCAGACAAGAACAATGGCAATGAATAGAGTCAAGGGGAAGAACATCTCATAAAAACAATGGCAAATAAATAGAATCAGGGTGATGTACATCTCATTAAACAAAATAAACAAAATGAAAAGGGTGATGAAGATATATACAGTTGAGCAGACGAGTACAGTGCTGAGGGGGTGGCATGGGAGAGGGGGAGGAGAGGGAAAGGGGGGAGAAGAGGGTTTAGCTGCGGAGAGGTGAAGGGGGAGGGTAGAGGGAGCAGAGGAAAAAGGGTGGAGCTCAGTCTGGGAAGGCCTCTTGGAGGAGGTGAGCTTTAAGTAGAGATTTGAAGAGGGGAAAAGAATTAGATTGTCGGAGGTGAGGAGGGAGGGCATTCCAGGACCGCAGGAAGACGTGGCCCAGGGGTCGACGGCGGGATAGGCGAGACCGAGGGATGGTGAGGAGGTGGGCGGCAGAGGAGCGGAGCGTGCGGGGTGGGCAGTAGAAAGAGAGAAGGGAGGAGAGGTAAGAAGGGGCAAGGTGATGGAGAGCCTTGAAGCCTAGAGTGAGGAGTTATTGTTTTGAGCGGAGCTTGATAGGCAACCATTGGAGGTGTTTAAGAAGGGGAGTGACATGCCCAAAACGTTTTTGCAGGAAGATGAGCCGGGCAGCGGAGTGAAGAATAGACTGGAGCGGGGCAAGAGAGGAGGAAGGGAGATCAGAGAGAAGGCTGACACAGTAGTCTAGCCGGGATATAACGAGAGCCCGTAGCAGTAAGGTAGCCATTTGGGTGGAGAGGAAAGGGCGGATCTTGGCGATATCGTAAAAGTGAGACCAGCAGGTCTCGGTAACGGATCGGATGTGTGGGGTGAACAAGAGAGCCGAGTCAAAGATGACACCGAGGTTGTGGGCCTGAGAGATGGGAGGGATGGTCGTACCATCCATGGTGATAGGGAAGTCTGGGAGAGGACCGGGATTGGGAGGGAAGATGAGGACCTAAGTCTTGTTCATGTTGAGTTTTCGGTGGCGGGCAGACATCCAGGTGGAAACGTCCTGGAGGCAGGAGGAGATGCGAGCCTGAAGGGAGGGGGAGAGGACAGGGGCAGAGATGTAGATCTGCATGTCATCTGCGTAGAGATGGCAGTCAAAGCCGTGAGAGCGAATGAGTTCACCGAGGGAGTGAGTGTAAATGGAGAACAGAAGAGGGCCAAGAACTGACCCCTGAGGAACTCCAACAGTTAAAGGATGGGAGGGGGGAAAGGGGCCTGAGAAGGAGACCGAGAATTACTGGCCAGAGAGATAAGAGGAGAACCGCGAGAGGACGGAGTCCGTGAAGCCGAGGTGAGATAAGGTGTGGAGAAGGAGGGGATGGTCGACAGTGTCAAAGGCAGCTGAGAGGTCGAGGAGGATTAGAATGGAGTAGGAGCTATCGGATTTGGCAAGAAGGAGGTCACGGGTGACCTTAGAGAGAGCAATCTCGGTATAGTGGAGGGGATGGAAGCCAGATTGGAGGGGGTCCAGAAGAGAATGGGAGTTAAGGAATTCTAAGCAGCGAGTGTAGATGACTCGTTCTAGGATTTTGGAAAGGAAGGGTAGTAGGGAGATAGGGCGATAACTGGAAGGGGAAGTGGGGTTGAGAGAGGTTTTTTTAGGATGGGGGAGATATGGGCATGTTTGAAGGCAGAGGGGAAGGAGCCATTGGAGAGTGAGCGGTTAAAGATAGGAGTTAAGGAAGGGAGGAGGGCAGGGGCGATGGTTTTTATAAGGTGAGCGGGAATGGGGTCCGAGGCGCAAATGGAGGGGGTGGTACTTGCGAGGAGGGAGGAGATCTCCTCTGAGGATACTACAGGGAAGGATGGGAAAGTAGGGGAGAGGGTTGGTGAGGGGGAGGGGAGAGGGGAAGGAGGAGCAGAGGGAAAGGGGGGGCAGTCTGGGAAGGCTCCTGGAGGAGGTGAGCTCTCAGTAGGGCTTTGAAGAGGGGAAGATTGTTAGTTTGGAGGAGGTGAGGAGGGAGAGCATTCCAGGACAGCAGTAGGATGTGGGCCAGTGGTCGACGGCAGGACAGGCCTGAACGGAGGACCGTGAGGAGGTAAGCGGCAGTACCATGTTCTGCACACAGTAAGCACTCAAATATTACTACTGATTGATTGCTGGTTATAAAGTAAAGTTCCAGAAATGTATGAATAAGCTACAGTCTAAATAAAATCATGGACTCAAGTCACAACATTTTGGGTTAAATTATTCATTATTGTTATTACTACTACTAATAATAATAACAATGCTATTTGTTAAGAGTTTACTATGTGCCAAGCACTGTACTAAGTGCTGGAGTAGATCTAAGTTAGTCAGGTCCTATATGGGGCTCACTGTCTAGGTAGGAAGGAGAGCAGGTATTGAATCCCCATTTTGGAGATGAGGGAACTGAGGCCCAGAAGTTAAATGACTTTCCCTAAGTCACACAGCAGGCAAGTGACAGAGTCGGGATTAAAACCTAAGAACTCTGACTCCCATGCCTGTGCTCTTTCCACAGAGCCATGCTGCTTCTCAAAAATGAAGGGCTTCACATGGGCGTGAAAACAGCTTTCTAACTTTTTCATATAAGTTTTGTATATTTCTACTATACATATGGGATTCTTTTCCTGAAGACAAAAGGTTTCCAGTCCTATGGACAACACATTCAGCCTTAATAAGAAATGTTCCTTACCTAGCACTGCAACTCATCAATGGTTTTCTTTAACTTTTCTTGACTATCCAAAGTCACAGATTCTCTTTCAGAAGTAGTCCTTTTCAGTTTGGTAATCACCTCCTGGTGCTGTTTTAAGGACATAAAAGCATTTCTCGATTCTTCTTTTGTGTCTATGTTCTTTGCCATAAGTAAACACGTGATGAAATCAGTTCCTACCAAATGCTTTTGCTTAGATTTACTTCTATTCACTTCTGCACTCAAGAATTCTAATCTTCTAATTCTCAATTGGATCCAAAATGTCTCTTACCATCTTCTGGGTACCCTTAATATCATCTCGAGCTGGGCCCTCTCCATCTGCAGAGTTTCCAGGAGTTTCATGAGGTCGACTTTTTCTTGGGTGACAGTTCTTATTTCTTCCAGATTCTCTTGAAGTAGCTAATTGTCAGCGTCTCCATTTCTAGGTCCTCCGGCATTGAATCTCTGTCCTTAATTGGGCCTTCAAGGATTCCAACTCATTTAACTGTCCACAAGTCACAGAGGACTCTTCCCTCAGGCTGTCAAGCTATTCTTGCTCAGCTGTCTTTTGTTGAAGCTCCTGGATCTCGTAGAACGGCTTAAAAAAAACAAATATAAATGAATGAAATGTGGAATGAAAATCTCTCTTGTGTATCTAAAAAGATGCAATATACCCTACACAGTCCTAGTTCTCAGTAGGTATTCTGTAGCTATAAAAGTTTGTGTTTTTATAATAGGATGGTATTCTGCATTGCTGGTGACCCAAAGAGTATGCTAGAAAGAAATGAAAGTGGTCATTTGTGACTGCATGTTATTTTGTTGTTTCAAAATAGATGAGATGACATGAAAATATTAAGGCCTCTCCAATCACTACAGCAGCTCAAGAGAGTTTAGAGAAATCAGGCAATCTCTATTGCATTTTCAAGGTAGACGCCACTAACCTCTGGTTTCGTATCATTCAAATCTGAGCCTACTTGCCATACTTCCAAAGACAGACTTGCTATCTGATGTTTCATTTGTTCATTCTCTTCAACTAGATCCACATGTTTCCTTTCAAACTCCCTGAGCTGCTGTTTAAAATCCTGGTGTTTCTGGCCAGTTCTCTGGCCTTCTGTCCAGGAAACGGATAGCTCTTTAGTCTTCTCCGCTTCTAGAAGTTCTTCAAGAATGGCTTTTTTGAGGAATTTGTCTTTTGCAGATGTAACCAAACAGCGGTTTGGACTCCTCAAGATTCCATCGATACATTTAGAGCATTGGGAAATACTTGTTAAATCGTGTTATATTTGGGCAACAGTTTTGGAAGACTTCATTACACAGTAAATCAGCCTGGCTAGTAGGTTAAAAAAAAATCCTCAGGCCTACAGAAATTTTTAGCAGCCTGTGATACCTGCATTAGGTTCTCCTCATAATCCTGCATCATCTATCTCTGTTTAAACCACACCACTTTGCTCCAACTATTGTCATTATTTCACACTGTTGTATGGGATGGCCTTTTGGGCAGACTGCAGAGACAAGAAATGGGTAAGAGGAATTTGGGGGGTGCAACGGATGGCAGCAGTCACAACAGTTTCCCCCTTTTCCCTCTGCTCCTCCACCTCTCCCTTCCCCTCCCCACAGCACTGTACTCGTCCGCTCAACTGTATATATTTCCATTACCCTATTTATTTTGTTAATGAATTGTACATCGCCTTGATTCTATTTAGTTGCCATTGTTTTTACGAGATGTTCTTCCCCTCGACTCTATTTATTGCCATTGTTCTTGTCTGTCCAACTCCCCCGATCAGACTGTAAGCCCGTCAAACGGCAGGGACTGTCTCTATCTGTTGCCGACCTGTTCATCCCAAGCGCTTAGTACAGTGCTCTGCACATAGTAAGCGCTCAATAAATACTATTGAATGAATGAATGAATGAACAGTGGCAGATGGGAAGGGGGCTGGACTTTGAGGCTCCTCTTTTCATCTTTCCAGTGCTGATGCTGTTGCTCTCCTACTCTATCAGATGACCAGCTGGATGCATGTAAGTGTGAGCAGAAGGGATTTGGGCAGTGAAGAGGAGCAGTTTGTCAGGGGCCTGGAGGTGAGATGTGCAAGACGGAAGGGATTGAGGAAGTTCTTTGGGGCAAATGCTGAGACACAGGGGTACAGAGTTTTGGGTTTTTTTTGATTGAAGACTTCTATTTTAGGACATAGTTGCCAACAAATTTGCCTGATTGAAGAAGGGTCAGAAATTTAAACAGAGACAATAGATAATTTGGTAGTGCTATTAAAACCCAGAATTTGCACTTTTTGACATAGCAATTTGCTCTAATCTGTACTATCAGATTCCATTGTGTTTAATTGTATCACAAGATCAACTATACCTAAATATACACACCATGAATCTGATCTTTTATAAACCATAATAACTTGAAAAACAAAATTAGTGTAAATGTCTTATAGCTGCTTTCAAGGTAAAGTATTCAGCCCAATAAAAAAAAAAATCCCTTCTTCTGAAATATTTACTCCCTTCCTCAGCAGCTCTGCTTCATTAGATAATGTTTTCTACTCTAAGACTTTTAGCTTCTTTTTGCAAAATTGTATTTCCTTCAATTACTTTGTCCAGTTCACTTTTAAGACCAATTCATTTTCTTTCCAATTCCACCAAAGATGGCAAATGCGAAGTTTTGGATGAATTCAATGATAAATAAAAGGAAGTAGCTTAACTTCCATCTACCGTGACAGTTTCTTAAAGAAATTCAAATAATTTCTTAAGGAATTCAGAAGATGGGATCCTTTTCAACAATGTGTTTACTTAGGACAGGTTGATAAAAATGACACTACCGTTTTGACCCCACTGCTTAACGCAGTGTCAGGCACATGATAAACTCTTAAAAACCGTTATTCTTATTATTTAAGTGCTTATTGAGAATTTTCCCAGACAGGTTATCTATAAATACATAGTGACTGGTTCCCCCTACTGGTCGCATTTAAAAATATTTGGCATTTGAAACTCGAGGAAACATAAGCCTAATTCAACATCAACTACACTTTAAAAACTTAAAAGTTGACAGTTGAAAGGAAGTTATTTAACACCCCACAGTATTTCACAGAAAGAAGAGTTGACCAAAAGATGAACAAGATAAAAACAGAACGTGTGAGAGAAGTTTAGTTATAGAAAGCACCTTTAGGAACCTCGCCATCCATGAAAGAAGTTAATTTAGAGTTTTCAGTAAAAACAAACTGTAACTCAGCTTGCATTTTATTGCAGCTGACTTTACCTACTGCCAAATGACTTTGTTATACCTGAAGATCCGTTTCCACATGTTCATCTCTACTTGAGAGTTCTTTCTATAAGAACACTGTTATATAGAGAGAAGAACATTATGTATGCTCATCTAACCTTAATGTATTCCAAACAAAACATGTTAAAGAGACATTTCCATTTTCTCTTTCAACTCAAGATTTTCATCTTTAAGGAGGGCTGATTCTTTTTTTGCCCCAAGGGCTATGATTTCAGTCTCCTAGAAGAGTCTGCTTCATCTTCTAGATGTCTATAGATACAGTTTTCGGTGTTTGCCTGGGAGGACACCAAGATTGAATATAATGGGATAAGTGGCATCCAAACCAATTTCTCCCTAGGGACATCTCCATTCTGAATTACCAAATACAAAAGTGACCCAAATGATCAAACCAACAATAACCAAGAAATCTATTAAAATGTGGATTATTCACAATCCTCTTAAATAGCTATGAATCAAAATCAGATGACTTGAACACAATTCACATTTCTGGTTTAGAAAGGGGTGAGGGGATTGTTTCCAACTATCATTCAGATTTAGGAAAAATTTCCCCTCTTTGCTTCACCTCCATATGGTTCTCTCACATAATGTTTCCAAGGTCAAAGCATGGCTGGCAAAAAAATTCTCAACAAAATATAAGTTCTAAGTAAATTCTTTTAAAAATGTTAAGAATCCTAACTATTTTTTAAAATTATTTATTATGGTACCTACTATATACCAAGTATGGGGGTAGATAAAAGATAATCAGGTTGGATACAGTCCCTGTACCACAAGGGGCTCCCAATTTAAGAAGGGGAGAGTAGGTCCACTCTTTTATTAGTGGACCTAATTAAATACCAGGCAGATATTGGCTCTGTTTTGCTTTCCAAATCAAAGAAATCAGGCTGCAAGTCTATTGCTGGCAAAAACAGCTTTCTTAGTTTCAGAGAAGTCAAGTTCTAAACCAAATATCAAGTATCATTCTCTTTCATGAAATTTAAAAATACACAAAGTCAACACTAAAAGTAATTCTAATTTTTACAGCTGAAAAGAAGACATCCACTTGTACTGATCTTTTTATTTCCTTTATCTGGTTTTCTTGAAGCAAGTCTAATTTTGATTTATGTTCTATCTGAAGCAATCGCAGTAGAATGGAGTAATTAGTAATTCAAGTAGAGAGCCTGATAGAGGACCTGGGTTCTAATCCCAGCTCCATCACTTCTCTGCTGTGAGACCTTAAGAAGGTCACTTAACTTCTTCATTGATATTCACATTTGAAATTCACCCCACCCCACAAATGTACCTTATGTATCTATCTTTAAATTTCTTTGTTTTGTGGTACTCATTAAGCACTTACTATGTGTCAAAAGTTGTTCTAAGTGCTGGGATAGTTACAAGTCAATTATTTATATTAATATCTGTCTCCCCCTCTAGAATTGTGGACAGGGAACGTGTCTGCCAACTTCGTTGCATTGTTCTGTCCCCCTATAGAGTTGTGGTCCCTGACTTCCAGGACCTTACAGTCTAATGGACTTTTGTAATGGAAGCAGCATGGCCTGGTGGAACGAGCATATGGGCTTCAGAGGTCAGAAAACTTGGGTTAATAATAATAATTATGGTATTTGTTAAATGTTTACTATGTTCCAAGCACTGTTATAAGCACTGGGATAGATATAGGGTAATCAGGTTGTCCCACGGGAGGCTCAAATTTTTTAATACCCATTTTACGGATGTGTTAACCAAAGGCAAAGAGTAGTTGAGTGACTTGCCCAAGGTCATACAGCAGACAAGTGGCAGAACAGGGATTAGAACCCTCATCCTCTGACTTCCAAGCCCGGGATTTTTCCACTAAGCCATACTGCTTCTCTGGGTTCTAATCCCAACTCCACCATTTGTCTTTTGTATAATTGAGGCCAAGTCATTTCACTTCCTTGTGCCTCATCTACAAACTGGGGATTGTACAAACTGGGGAGGATTCTCTCCCTCCAACCTAGACCCTGCCTGACATGGAAGCTCAACATCTGAATCTGTTTACCTGGTATTTACCTCAGGCTCAGGACAGTGCTTGACACATAGTAAACATTTATATACCACAATTATTATATATTTCATGAACATTTTTCCTTTCTACAAAATTTCTGCTAGCAGTATTTGGCTAACAACTGGACTGTTTCAGCTACAAATCCTAAATATTTTTTTCATCTTCCCCCACTAACATAAATTGTATTTAAACCGTAAGCATAGCAGCATGACCTAGTGGAAAGAGCTCGGGCCTGACAGCCAGAGGACATGAGTTCTAATCCCTGCTCAGCTGTGTGAACCTGGGCAAGTCACATAACTTCTCTGTGCCTCAGTTACCTCCTCTGTAAAGTGGGGTTTCAGACTGTGAGTTGCAAGTGGGACAAAGACTGCGTCCAACCTGACTACTTTGTATCTACCTCAGTGCTTAATATAGTGCCTGGCCCATTGTAAGGACTTAAATATCCTTAAAAAGTGTAATATAGCAAAGTGGACTTTGGTGCCCATAATTATGTTTCATGCCAACTCACCAAGTGGGATACCATGACCACTCCTTCACAGTTAGATGTGTCTTTTCCCCTACTTTCCACAATTTAAAATGTGGCATGGACAGAAACAAACAACCTTGTAGAAAATTAATGCATCTTTTTCCACAGAAAGGAGAACAGCAAGATCACCTACTATCTGGAAAATGGTAGGAGAGCGACTGCTTTGCTGATTCATTTTTGTTTTTCCACAATGTCTGTTCTCTGGAATAGATTCATATTTCAAGTCAACATGCGTTTGTCCACAGGAAAACACTGAAATTTGTTCAACTGAGCATTTTCACTCTTCTAGACTGGGAGCCTGTTGGGTAGGGATTGTCTCTATTTGTTGTCGAATTGTACTTTCCAAGTGCTTAGTACAGTGCTCTGCACACTGTAACCACTCAATAAATACAATTGAATGAATGAATGAATCATGACCTGGGTTGGCGGCTACATGGTGACAGTTTTACACCAACACCACAAACAAATGCAGCATAACCACAGTATCAGTTGCCCCCTGAAATCCTCCATGGAGACCACAGCCATTGACACCATCTTGCTTCTCATCAGTCGCTATGTTTGCTTTTGCTGGGTTTCGTGAAGGGATATGACCCCCAGATGCAGAGTGCCACAAATTTTCTGTCAGCTTGTTACTCCTTCTTATGTCTGTGGATGCTGATCAGCAGAGATCCTTGAATCCACAGACCCCAAAGTATCCTGGAGAATTAGAAAGGGACCTCTCTTCCTTTGGATCAATCTATCGATCAATCGTATTTAGCGAGCACATGCTATGTGTAGAGTAAGCTCACTGCAAACAGGGAATGTGTCTACCAACTCTGTTGCATTGGACTCTCTCAAGTGCTTTATTCACAATAAGCACTCAGTAAATTCCATAGATGATGATGCATGCAGCAAACTGTACTAAGTACATGAAAGAGTACAATATATTAGAGTTGGTAGACATATTCTTTGCTCACAACAAGCTTACAGTCTAGAGGGGAGACAGACATTAATACAAAGTGCTATGGGGCTGAGGACATAAGTGCTGTGGGGCTGAGGTTGGGGTGACTAAAGGATCCCATGTCACCAACCCACCTTTTTCTTTCCTCATCAATGCCTGTTCTCCCTTGCTCTTGGACTGGGAACTCCATGTGAGACAGAGACTATGTATAACCTATCTTGTACCTATCCCAGTGTTTAGTACAGTGCTTGGCACATAGTAAGCACTTAACAAATACCATTATCATGATTATCATCATCATTCTTCCTGAAAATGTTCTAGTCTAAAGGAATTAGAAGTCTTTGAGGAACAGTCCATCTCTTCCAGGGATTTTCCACTCTTGGTCCATGGAAACAAGTGCTCCTAGAATATAATTATAATTGTAGTATTTGTTTAAGGTTTACTATTTGCCAAACACTGTACTAAACACTGGGATAGATACAAGATAATCAGGACCCACATGGGGCTAACAGTCTAAGTAGGAGGAAGAGCAGATTTTGAATCTCCATTTTGCAGATAAGAGAACTGAGGCATGGAGAAGTTAAGTGACTTGCCCAAAGTTACACAGCAGGTAAGTGGGAGAACAGGGAGAGCTCTGCCTCCCAGGCCCTTTCTTTTTCCAGTAAGCCATGCTGCTTCTCTATGTGGTAAAGTCCACTGTTTCTCCCCCTCCCATCATATCCTCTGTTTTTCACCTATGTGGACTTCTCTCTCATAATTTTCCTCGATAATAATGATATATTGGTATTAATTAACAATAAAAATGCTGGCATTTTACTAGTTAAGCATTTTACTATGTTTCAAGCACTGTATTGAGTGCAGGGGTAAAAATAATCAGATCAGACACAGTCCATGTCTGTCATGGGGCTCACACTCTAAGGGGGAGGGTGAAGAGGTATCTTATCCCCATTTTACAGATGAGGGAACTGAGGGTCTGAGACAATAAGTGATTTACCCAAGATCACAAAGCCATCAAGTGGTAGAGGCAGAACCCATGGTTCCCAGAGGCAGTTTCCATTCCGCTAGACCACACTGCCTTTCTAAGGAAGAGTCTTGGCATCCTTGGTCCTTCCTTCATATGGAAGAGAGAGGTAATGGGGTTAAGGATGAAACTTTGGACAGTTCATCTATGTGAGAAGCAGGAGTCTCCAGAGAGAACTTGCAAGTCATCCTCTGGACTGTAAGCTCATTGTGGGCAGGGAAGTGTTTACCATCTCTGTTAAATTGTACTTTTCCAAGGGCTTAGTACAGTGTTCTGCACACAGTAAGTGCTAGGTAAATAGGTAAATACCATTGACTGAATAATTGAAGTGCTATGTGTTGTGGTAGATAGGAGGTAATCAGATCAAACTCAGTTCCTGCCCGACATGAGGTTCATAGCTTAAGAGGGGAGAAGAGCAGGTATCTTATCTCCATTTTGCATATGGATGATGAACTTGAGGCACAGAGAGGTTAAGTGACTTACCCAAGGTCACACAGCAGACAAATGACTGAACAGGGACTAGAACGGGGATCTCCTGATACCTGATCCTGAGCTTGTGAGACCAGAAGACCAAAAAATACAGACTCTAGTCACAGCTCTGTCAGTAGCCTGCTGGGTGATCTAGGGAAACTTAACTTTTTGGTCTTCAGGCATTTACTTTCAACAAGATCATCCAATGTTGTGATTGGTTCTCCTAGTTGACCAGGAGTGTCAAAGTAATCATTATGTGTAATAATGTAGACTGCAGGGTCATGTCAACAAACTCTGCTCTATTGTATTTTCCGAAGAGCTTGGAAAGTGCTCAATAAATACCATTGATTGATATGCGACTTTATACTTAATTCGCAGACAGGAGAACTTTAACCTCACCCTAATTTCACTGGCTTGTACTAAGCACTGGAGTAGATACAAGCTAATTGGGTTGGACACAGTCCATGTCCCACATGGGGCTCACCATCTTAATCCCCATTTTACAAATGAGGGAACTGAGGCACAGAGTGCCACAGAAGTGACGTAACTTGCTCAACGTCACAGAGAAAACAAGTGGTGGGACTAGGATTAGAACCCAGGTCCCTCTAACTCCCAGGCCCGTGCTCTATCCACTAGGCCACTCTGCTTCTCAGTGTGGCTTTTCTATATCATGGTTTAAAAAGGCTTGTGGTCTTGAAATTGAGATGTACAGCCTCTGTAGCTGGAAAAGAATTAGTTTGTGAGGCAGAATCCCAGGATTCAAACCCCAGCCCCACCAGTGGCATACTATGTGACCTTAGATAAGTCAAACAACCTCTCTGAGCCTCAGTTTCCTCACCTGTAAAATGCAGGATAGATTGTGAGCCCCATTAGGGTCAGGAAATGTGTCCTATCTCTGAATCTTTTCTCTTCCTCAGCACATAGGGATTGCTTAATGAATATGGTAATTTGGTTTCAGCATTTCCTTATTTGTGTTACAATGTGGGATTTCCCAGAAACTTATGCTCAGTGGAAGGTAGAATGTCAAGGGAGAAGAGGAAATAATTTCTTCCCCATGAAGTAATGTGGCAGCAATATCAACCAGATTTTATTCATTGATTGCTCATTTAATTCATTAAATCATCACTGGTTCCTGATTTGGAGGTGGATTGGCAGTGGGGAAGCCAGGTGGCTCCTCCAATGGGGACATCTCAGACTTCCCTTACTGATGTGTCATGGCCACAGCAAGTGACACAGTAAACACAGCCCCAGGGAAGATGAGATCACACTCCCTCCTCCCTATAACTCCTGTCCTGTCAGCTCCTCCAGATTGGGAAGGATCAAGTGCTTCACTCTGCAGCCCAGCAGTGGTACAGATCAGCACAGGTGAGGGTTTTTTGCTTTTTCCTTGTATGTGTTAAGAGTTTACTGTGTGTCAAAAACTGTTCGAAGGTGCTGGGTTAGATACAAGTTTTATCAGGTTGGACACAGTCCTTGTCACACATGGGGCTCATAGTCTAAATAGGAAGGAGTAGGATTTAATCCCCATTTTACAGTTGAGGAAGCTGAGGTTCAGAGAAGTTAAGTGACTTGTCCAAGGGCACACAGCAAGCAGTTGGCAGAGCCAGGATTAGACCCCAGGTCCTCTGACTGCCGGGCCCATGTTCTTGGCAGCTGGCCTCATTGCTTCTCTAAGTAGTGAGTGTCTTCTTATATCTCGGCTTTATAGCTGGGTGGATGTGGGACAGAGTCTGGGCTCATGGACTCTGGGTCCTGGGGCAGGGTGATAAAATTCTAGGAGGAGTTGCTATCCCTGCACCTCTCTCTCCAATTTCCCTGAGCCTTGCTGCCTCCTGTGGCTTGTCCTAAGGAACCAGGCAGAGGGAGAAGCCTAAAAAATGAAATGTTTCACAGACTTCTCAGCTTTGATGCATTGGCTAGAAATTGCCCATTGACATATAACCCAATTATTTCTCCTCTTCTCCTGATGAAGTACATCTCCTTCTCCTCCTCCCATATCCTCTTCTTTCTGAAGAACCAAGTCATTGATGGTGTGTGACACTGACATGACAACAGAAGCTCAATAATAATATTTACTTTACTTGTTGAGTGCTTACTGTGTGCCAAACACTGTCCTAAGCACTGAGGTAGAAGCAAGTTAAATCGGGTTGAATACAATCCCTGTCCCACATGGGACTCACAGTCTAAATAATGTGACTGGGATTTATTTATATTAATATCTGGCTCCCCTTCTAGACTGTAAGCTTATTGTGGGCAGGGAATGTGTCTATTATATCATTATAGTGTACTCTCCCAAGTGTTTAGTGCACCATTCTGCACACAGTAAGTGCTCAATAAATGTGATTGACTGACAAATACTATTGATTGACTATTTCTCCACATGGAACTCACAGTCTAAGTAACATGACTATTTCTATATCAAGGCTGAAATGTATAATCAAGTAGTACCTTACAGTTCTAGGACTCCTTTAATCTTAGGAACTCAAAGGAGTTTCACATATAAAATCTGATTTTTTTCCCCTGTATATAAGGGAGGAGCAGTGATTTTTACAGTTGACAGAGAAGGTTAGTCACTGGCCCAAGAAAACTGAGCTGAGATGTATACCTAAATCTGTTGGGTGTTGGTCAGAGATTCTTCTACTGGAGAAGGTTACAACTTGGGTAGCCTCAAGGATGTGGGTTTTTCCAACAGGTTCAGCACTGGGGAGTAAAGCAGATTTCCCCATCGCCTTTATCTTTCCCTCATTTCTCATACAACTTTCTCCTACTATCTTTCCTCTCTTCTGCTTCTCTCTTTCCTTTCTCCTTTCTTTGGGTTTCATCTCTGTTCCTTATTCATTTCCCTTCCCTCTGTCCTGTGCTTCTAGCATCACTTTTTATCATTTTGTCTGCTTCATTAGAATTCCATAATCCCTACTGTCCTCTCTCTCTCTTTCAAGTCTCTTTATGGCCTTCTTTCATTTCTCTTTTCTGCACCCTTACTCTCTCTCTCCTCCCACCCCCATTTATTTTCTCTTAGTTCCTCCCATTCTATCAGTTTCACTGTCTCTTCTCGATGGTCTATCTCTTTTTATTTTCTTATTTTTCTATTCCTTTTTCCCTCGTTCTTTTTTTTTCGGTAATTGTTAAGTGCTTATATATGTGTCAAGCATTGTTCTGTTCTAAGCACTGGGGTAGATACAAGTTTATCAGATTGGACACAGTCCCTGTCTCAGTCTAAGTAGGCAGGAGATCAGGTATTGAATCTCCATTTTATAGAGAAGGTAACTGAGGCTCAGAGAGGTTAAGTCACTTCCCCAAGGTCACACAGCAGACAAGTGGCGAAGGCGGGATAAGAACCTAAGTCCTCCAGACCATTCACTTTCCCTGTTTCGCTATTCCTCGCTTTTTCTCTTTGATTCTGTTACTCTGTTTGCCTCTTCCCCTTCCTTTCTCAGTTTCCTTACAGTTACTAATGCATACATTCTGCTTTTCTGTTTTTATAACTGTAATTCTTATGTACCCAAATTTTGCGCATTCTCTCCAGTCTGCTAATCTTCCCTACGTCACACACCTTCTCCAGCTTTTTTTCATCTTTTCATGTTTTAATTTTTTTAATGGTATTTGTTCAGCACGTACTCTGTGCCAGGCATTGTACTAAGCACTGGGTTAGACATGATCCCTGTCTCACAAGGGGCTCACAGTCTTAATCCCCATTTCACAGATGAGGTGACTGAGGCACAGACAAGTGAAATGACTTGCCCAAAATCACACAACAGACAAGTAGCAGAGCCAGGGTGAGAACTCAGGTCCTCTGACACCCAGGCCCATGCTCTAACGACTAGGCCATGCTGCTTTGCATTTTTATTTTAAATTTTCTACCAAAAGGAAAACAATGGATTCCCGTGTGATCTACAAGTACTTAAGACAGAGCACTCTACACATTATGGACTCAATAAATACTCTTGATTCCAATCTCTCATCCCACCTCTCTCCCTTTAAGAAGCCCATTTTTTTCCTCTCTCTTCTTTTCTTCATTCATTCAATAGTATTTATTGAGCACTTACTATGTGCAGAGCACTGTATTAAGCGCTTGGAATGTACAAATCGGTAACTTTTCTTCTTTCTCTCTTCCTTTCACATTATTTTCTTTCTCTCTTATTCCTGTCTCTTTTCCTTCAATCTCCTCTAGTTCCCTTCTCTCTCCTACTTTTGTCCTTCTCTCACTTTTTCTTTTGTTTTTTGGCAAAACAGTTCAGTCACAGTGCTCTGCAAAAAGAAAGCCCTTAATAAGTACTATTACTATCAATCAATAGTATTTATTGAGTGCTTACTTTGTGCAGAGCACTATACTGAATGCTTGGGCAAGTACAATACAACAGAGTTGGTAGATATCTTCTCTTCCCAAACTAGAAGCAGCACAGCTTAGTGGAAAGAACCTGGGCCTGGGCGTCAGATGATCTGAGTTCTCATCCCAGCTCAGCCCCTTTTGTATGCTGTGTGACCTTGGGAAAGTCATTAAACTGCTCATTGCCTCAGTTGTCTCATCCAGAAAATGGGGGTTGAATACCTGTCCTCACTCCTACTTGGCCTGGGTGGCCCCATATGGGACAGGGACTGTGACCGACCTGATTAACTTGTATCTATCCAAGTACTTAGAGTGGTGCTTGACACATAATAAGTGCTTAATAAATCCGCCCCCCCCCCAAAAAATACCAAACCCCTACAGCCTGCAGTTTATTACTGGTATGAACTCTGTTAATAATAGTAATAATAATAATAACTGTGGTATTTCTTAAGTGCTTACTATGTGCCAGACACAGTACTAAGCCCTGGGGTGGATAGAAGCAAATCAGGTTGGACACAATCCCTGTTCCATGTGGGGCTCACAGACTCAATCCACATTTTACAGATGAGGTAATTTAGGCACAGAAAAAATGAAGTGACTTGCCCAAGGTTACACAGAAGACAAGTGGTGGAACTGGGATTAGAACCCACTACCTTCTGACTCCCAGGACGTGTTGTGCTGTACCCTCCCAAGAATACATTACTCCGCATACAGATAGTGCTCAATGAAGATTATTGATTGATTAATGTAATTTCAGACTCTATCAGTACAAGTTCTGTCCAACTGCCTCCAGTCACGGGAATTTGCTAAGCCTGTTGGGAAAAGACAGTCCAACACAGGGGCTTGAGAAAGAATGAGTAGAGTGTATCCCCACTGACCTAACATGAGGTATTGCAATCCCCCAAAGCCATTGGCAATAGATGTTTCTCTCAATAGTCACAATAATACTTATTTAAGCACTTACTATTGAAAGTACTATGCTAACTGTTGGGAAAGAAAGGAACTGCGGAGTTTTAGGCCCAAACCATGTCCCCTAAGGAGTTCACAATCTAAGAATAAGGGAATGGATGACAAAGATACAGAAAGATGAGTAAAAATATAAGAGGCAAAGATGATGATGAACACAGAAGGAGCGGCAAGATTACAGTCTCCTCAAGGGTTTTTTTTTTAATGATGTTTGTAAAGTGCTTACTATGTGCCAGGCCTTATTCTAAGCACTGGGGTAGATACAAGTTAACAAGGTTGGGCACAGTCCCTGTCCCACATGGGGCTTCCAGTCTCAATCCACATTTTACAGATGCGGTAATTGAGGCCTGCAGAAGTGGAGTGACTTGCCCAAGGTTACATAGCAGACAGGTGGCAGAGCTGGAATTAGATCCCAGGTCCTTCTGACTCTCAGGTCCGTGTTCTAAAAATAACGAAGATTATGGTACCTGTTAAGTGTTTACTATGTGCCAAGCTCTGTTCTAAGCACTGAGGTAGGTGCAAGTTAATCTGGGTGGATCCAGTCCCTGTCCCACATGGGGCTCACACTCTTAATCCCCATTTCACAGATGGGGAGGCCCAGACAAGTTAAAATGACTTGCCCAAGGTCACACAGCAACACGTGGCAGAACCGGGGTTAGGATCCAGGTCCTTCTGACTTGCAAGACCATGGTCTATCGACTAAGGCGCACTGCTACTCATCGACAGTCCTAGAAGTCAGAGTTGTGAGTATGCCAGTATGGCAGTACAAGTTAACAAGGTTGGACAAAGTCCCTGTCCCACAGGGGGCTCCCAGTCTCAATTCCCACTTTACAGATGCGGTAAATGAGCCCTGCAGAAGTGGAGTGACTTGCCCAAGGTTACACAGCAGACAAGTGGCAGAGCTGGAATTAGATCCCAGTTCCTTCTGACTCTCAGGTGTGTGTTCTACTAATAATGATAATTATGTACTGTTAAGTGTTTATTATGTGCCAAGCACTGTTCTAAGCACTGAGGTTGGTGCATTCCGGGTGGGCACAGTCCCTGTCCCACATGGGGCTCACACTCTTAATCCCAATTTTACAGATGGGGAGGACCAGAGAAGTTAAAATGACTTGCCCAAGGTCGTAGAGCATACACGTGGCAGAGTCAGGGTTAGGATCGAGGTCCTTCTGACTTGCAAGCCCATGCTCTATTGACTAAGGTGCACTGCTTCTCAACAAGAGACCTAGAAGTCAGAGTGGTGACTATGGCAGTCACTCTTTCAAGGTTCTAAAAGAGGAGAGGGGGTGCTGACACTGTTTGAGTTTTTCCTGAAGTAGCATAGGAGATGCTGGCATGGTAATGGGATGGCCTCTCTCCTGTCCAATTGGGCCCCGGAGGTCAGTGGATAGAGCTCAGGCTTGAGACTCAGAGACTCTGAGTTCTAATCCTGGCTCCTCCCCTTTCTGGCTGTGTGACCTTGGACAAATCATTTAGCTTCTCTGCATCTCAGTTTCCTCCTCTTTAAAATGGAGATACGATACCTGTTTTCCCTTCTGCTTAGAGTGTGAGCCCCATGTGGGTCAGGGACTGCAGCTAACCTGATATAGACCCAAGTGCTTACAATAGAGCTTGGCATACTCTATGCACTTAACGAGTACTACTATTATTATGATTGTTATTATTGTTAAAAGGGGAGAGTGGTGGAGGGTTCACACTGCTGCTACTGGTTTGAGTCCTTCCTGGGATGGAGCAAGGGCCAATGGGAGCGCTGCTAGCGAAGGTTTAGGCACCAAGCCAACCTTATTCACTTCAAATTTATCCTTTCCTGCCTTAACTCTGCCCTCTCCTCTGCCAGGCAAAACTACTTTTCTTCCCTCATTGATGCCTATGCCCGTCACGCCCGCCAATTGTTCCAGACTTTTAACTCTCTCCTCGGGCCCCTGTTCCTCCCACTCCCCCATCCATCACTCCCAACGATCTGGCCACCTGCTTCATCCCCGAAAATTAACACTATCAGGCCTGAGGTCCCCAAAGTCACCCCTCTCCCTTCTCCATCCCTCCTGCTCCCAACCCTCTCCCTACGTTCCCATCTTTCCCTGCAGTATCCTCAGAGGAGATCTCCTCCCTCTTCACAAGTGCCACCCCCTCCATCTGTACTTCAAACCCCATTCCTGCTCATCTTATAAAAACTATCACCCCTTCCCTCCTCCCCTCCTTACCTTTTATGTTTAACCACTCACTCTCCAATGGCTTCTTCCCCTCTGCCTTCAAACGTGCCCAAATCTTCTCCATCCTAAAAAAACCCTCTCTCGACCCCTCTTCCCCTTCCAGTTATCATCCTATCTCCCTCCTACCCTTCCTTGCCAAACTCCTAGAATGAATCATCTACACTCGCTGCCTTGAATTCCTCAACTCCAACTCTCTCCTGGACCCCTTCCAATCTGGCTTCCGTCCCCTCCACTCTACCGAGACTGCTCTCTCAAAGGTCACCTATGACCTCCTTCTTGCCAAATCCAATGGTCCCTACTCTATCCTAATCCTCCTCGACCTCTAAGCTGCCTTTGACACTGTAAACCATCCCCCTCTCCTCCACACCTTATCTCACCTTGGCTTCATGGACTCTGTCCTCTCCTGGTTCCCCTCTTATCTTTCTGGCTGTTCATTCTCTGTCTCCTCTGCCGCTCCTCTGCCACTCACCTTCTTACTGTCTCCCGTTCACGCCTATCCCGCCATCGACCCATGGCCCCCATCCTACCGCTGTCCTGGAATGCCCTCCTCATCACGTCAAACTAACTCTCTTCCCCTCTTCAAAGTCCTACTGAGAGCTAAATACTACTGAATGAATGAATGAATGAATGAATGAACTTGGCATCATGGGAAATTTCTAGATTGACTCTTGTTCTGTGTTTCTCAAGTTCTGCATTTTGAGGACTCTTCGTTGATGAACTCATCTGCTTTTATATAGGATTCTCGGGATTCTACCATTCTGAAAACATCAAGGTGATGTTTTCGAGTGACCTGATATTGGGAATTTCCTTCTTCTCTCAGACTGTGGTCGGCGTGCTGGGGAACTCAGCTATGTTCTTGTTGTACGTCCACATCTTTATGGCTCAACCCCAGCAGAAGAAGCCCACGGACCTGATCCTCACCCACCTGACCATAGCCAACACCATGACCCTTCTCACACGGGGCATTCCAGAGACAATGGTGGCCTTGGGGATGAAGAATATCCTGGATGACGCTGGGTGCAAGGTCGTATTGTACATCAGGAGAGTGGCCCGAGGCCTATCTATCTGTACCACCTGTCACCTGAGTGTGTTCCAGGCCATCACTATCAGTCCCAGCACCTCATGGTGGTCCCAGGTGAAGCCCAGAGCCCCCCATTACATCCTTCCTTCTTTCTTCATCTTCTGGTTCCTCAACTTGGTGATCTATATCATTTTAATCAAATCTGCCCAAGCCACCAAAAATATCACAATGATGGAACACATGTACATTTCAAAATACTGTTCTGCGATGCCAAAGAGTAATGAGTTTATGGCTCTAACTCTAATTACCACAACTTTTGGAGATGTCATCTTGGTGTGTCTCATGAGCTGGGCCAGTGGCTACATGGTGATCGTGTTACACCGACACCACCGACAAGTCCAGCACATCCACAGCACCAGCCGCTCCCCAAAATCCTCCACGGAGACCAGAGCTATTAACACCATCCTGCTGCTCGTCACCTGCTTTGTTTGCTTCTATTGGCTGGACAGTTTTATGAATATTTATTTAAGTTTTGTGAAGGGATATGAGCGTGAGGTGCAGAGCACGATGGCCTTCCTGTCGACGTGTTTTCCATCGCTCTCCCCCTTGGTGCTGATCAGCAGGGACCCCCGCTTTCCCAGGCCCCACTCTCTCATCAAGAAAGTGAAATGCCCTGCTTCTTCTGACGTTCCCGGGGATATACATATTGTGGCTTAAATCTGTTCTCTCCCCAGTGTTCTCTATGAAGACTCCAGTCGATTGGAATGAGCAGATTCAGGGAACAGCCTTTTTCTGCAGGGACCATTCACCCCCGCCCCCCCCCCCCCCGACTACTCTTGAGGGAGAAGGGTCAGCTAGAATCTCTCGTAACTAAAATAGTATGACCTAACTCCAACAGATATCATCCCATCTTTGGCCTCACAGCACTTATGTGTGTATCTATAAATTGTACATTATAAATCATCTATTTCTATTAATGTCAGTCTCCCCCTCTAGACGGTAAGCCTCTTGTGGGCAGTGAACCGGGCTACTAACTCTGTTTTCTTCTCTCTCCCAAGTGCTTAGTACAGTGCTCTGGGAAATACTCATTCAATTGTATTTATTGAGCACTTACTGTGTGCAGAGCACTATCCTGGAAAATAGTTGCTATTACCAGCTACTTGCATACTGCCCCTAGTTGGCCCTTCCATTCCATTAGGCTCTTACTCAACTTCGTTGTGCCTCACTTCCCTCATCTGCAAAATAGGGATTCAATAATTTTTCTACCTACTCCTTAGATTGTGAACCCCATGGGGGACCTGATTATCTTAGAGAAGCAATGTAGCTTAGTGGAAAGTGCTTGCGACTGGGAGTCAGAAGACCCAGGTTCTTAGCTTGTCTGCTGTGTGACCTTGGGCATGTCACTTAACTTCTCTTTGCCTCAGTTTCCTCATCTGTAAAATGGGAATTAAATCTTATACCCTCCTATCTAAATTGAGTCCATGTGGGACAGAGACTGTGTTCAAACTTATAACCTTGTATCTAGAACAGTGCTTGGCACATAGTAAGTGCTTAACAAATACCATAATTAATCATCAATAACTGTATTCTCGATGTTTCAGGAACATGGATGAGATTGCACTGTTTCTACAGTCATTCATTTCCCCGTCCGACCTCACTTTGGAACTGGGGATTTGTTTCCACATCCCAGGTGATGGTCAGGGACAGGAAATACTCCCAGAGGAGAGGGCACCTTTTGGAGCATCCCAGAACACCCAGTGATTGTGTCCCAGGAGGGTTTAACTCAGACTGGAGAGTCTTGAAGAAGACTAATGAAGAGGTCTCCCTGGGGTATTAATGAACAGGACAGGGGCTTTCCCTAAGTCCCTGACCCACATGGGGCTCCCAGTCTAAGTAAGAGATGTTGAATCCCCATTTTACATTTGAGGAAATTGAGGCACAGAGAAGCTAAGTGCCTTGCCCAGGGTCACAAGGCCAGGAAGTCACTTAACTTCTCTGTGCCTCAGTTCCCTCATCTGCAAAATGGGGTTCAATATCTGTTTTCCTTCCTTCTTAGACCGTGGGACCTGATGATGTTATATCTACCCCCAGTACTTTGCACACAGTAAGCGCTTGAAAAATACCACAGTCAGTAAAGTGGATGTTCTGGTTTCGCATCCAACTTACAGATGATTGGATTTTGTGTACCCAACAAAAACCCCTCACCATTGGTTTTAAAAGACTCGATCACCTTACCCACTCCTACCTGGACTCAAATGTGTTTTCCAACTCTGTTACAGAGTTTATTTTGTACTCTCCCGAGAGCTCAGTACAGTGCTCTGCCCTCTGTGAGCTCTCAATAAATACGATTGATTGATCAATTGATCAGAAGCCACAAAGGAACAATTCTTTCTCTAATCTCCCACGCCGGCCTCTTGGCATTTTACTCACATCTCTTTTTACTCATTAGCTCATTCATTCATTCTTTCATTCAGTCGTATCCGTTGAGTGCTTGCTGTGTGCAGACCACTGTATGGGGCGCTTGAGGGGCATTGAGACTGTGAGCCCCAAGTGGACAGGGAGTGTGCCCAACTCGTTGCTTGTACCCCAGCGCTTAGTACAGTGTCTGGCACATAGTAAGTGCTCAGCAAATATGATTATTGTTATTATTACTAATACAATTCAGTCCGCACACTTCATTCCTCTAATGCTAACCTTCTCACTGTACTTCAATCTTGTCTATCTTGCCACCGACCTCTTGCTCACATCCTGCCTTTGGGCTGGAGTCCCCTCCCTCCTCATATCAGACAGACAATTTTCCCTCCCCATTTCAAAGCCTTATTGAAGTCACATCTCCTCCAAGAAGTCTTCTCTGACGAATCCTTCCTCTCCTCTTCTCCCACTCCCTTCTGCATCGCCCTGACTTGCTCCCTCTATTCAGCTCCCCACCTCCCAGCCCCAAGACACTTATGTGAATATCTGAAACATTCATTTTTTGTATTCATTTATATCAATGTCAGTCTCCCATTCTAGACTGTAAGCTCGTTGTGGGCAGGAAATGTGTCTGTTTATTGTTATACTGTACTTTCCCAAGCACTCAGTACTGTGCTTTGCACACAGTAAGTGCTCACTACATATGATTGAATGAATGAATAAATGAATTAAGTGTACCCTTGCACTCCAGAAGGATAGCAGTGATTTTGAAGTCTGTGACTTTCCCTCTTTTAATTTGCCCTCAAGGGATGGCTCTCCACTCTTAGCAGCCATGACTCTAGGGACACTAGTGAAGTTCTATAAAGTTGTATTCTCCAGTGCCAGTGCTTAGAGAGACAGAGACAGAGACAGAGAGATCAGATTCTTAGCTTCAGTGAGAGAAAGGATGTTCCCATTGTTCAGTTGGCGCCTGGACAGATAGGATCCACCTAGTGCCATTCTGCTCACATCTCTTCCTCTCAGATGTCCCAAGCTGGAAACAAGAACTTGGTGGTTTTTCCAGGAAAGCATTTCCCAGCTTTGGCCACCCCAAAGAGAGAAAGCTCAGGAATGAGAATACTCAAGACAGAGATTGTCTGAGGATTCCCAAGTCCCCAAGCCAGTCTGAAAATCAGCTTCACAGGCTTTCCAAATCATCTCTGAAGGTAACCATATCCGTGAAAAGGAGAGCAAAGACGGAAGGGATTGAAGGGACACAGTAGGATTTGGCCTTCCTTCAATAGCGAATGTGTCTACCAACTCTGTTATATATTACTCTCCAAAGAGGTTAGTTACAGTTCTCTGCATACCAGTAAGAGCTTAATTAGTACCACTGATTGAAAGGTGAGTAGAGAACATGTAAATTTTTCCCTGGTCACCTTCCTGTTCCTTCACCTCCTCTTCATTCTTTTCTTCCTTTCACTTTTCTCCTTCTCTTCTTGAGTTCCTCCTCCTCCTCCTATCCCTATTCTTCTTTCTCCTCTTTCTTCTCTCCTTTGTCCCCCTCTCTTTTTTCTCCTGCTACTTTTCCTCTTCCATATCCTCCTTTGACATCCCAACCTTAATGACTTATCAGCTCTGTTTCCCCAACCAGGAATGTCTTTCTCCACCCTTTTGACCTATAATCTTTTTGGCATTTATGTCCCTATCCATAATTAATTTATTTATATCAATGTCCGTCCTCTCCCTCTAGACTTTAAGGGAAGCTGAACATGGACTACCGAATCTGTTATATTGTACTCTCTCAAGTGCTTAGTACAGTGCTGTACACACAGTCTTCTTTAATTGCCTTCGCAGTTGTTTCTGACCATAGCTACTCCATGGGACACTTCTTTCATGCAATAAAAACTGAGTCTCTGCCATTATCTTTGATCAAGGTTTAGATCACTTGATCACCTGTCTATTTATAGGACAACACACAAAGCACTCAATCAATACCATTGACCCATCGATGGATTTGCCAAATTGTGTCCTTCTCCTCCTTTACAGCCATGACAAAAACTGACCAGTTCTATGAGGCTTTCCCAGATTGATTCCACTTGACTGCAGACCACGAATCACTCCAGTCATCCTTACATTTTACAGAATTCCATCTCCATGCACAATGCTTTGTTTTTCATGGTATTTGTTAAGCACTAACTAGGTGCCAATGAAGTACTGAGCACTAACTACGATATGCTCTACACATCAACTTTCCTGAATGTTTCTAACCGATTCTTATGCATCTGAAGCAGTGTGGTCTTGTGGAAAGACATGGGCCTGGGAGTCAGAGGACCTGGGTTCTAATGCAGCCCTGCCATTTACCTGTTGTGTGAATTTGGGCAAATCATTTTACTTCTATGTGCCTCAGTTCCCTCTCCTGCAAAATGGGGTTTCAGTGCTTGTTCTCCCTCCTACTTAGACTGTGAGCTCCAAGGGAGACCTGAATAGATTGTATCTACCCCAGGGCTTCTTACAATGTTTGGCATATAATAAGTGCTTAACAAATGTCATTTTTGTTATTACTTGCTCTTCCTTTTCCTCATCTTCATTTTCTTTCTGTTTCACTTCTTTTCTCCTCCTGCTTCTCCTCCTCTTCTTCTCTCTTCTCCTTGTCATCTTCTTCCTTCTAGAATTCAGCAGATTTAGCCTCTCAAATCCAGGCAAGACTCCTTTATCCTTATTCAACTTTCCTAATTCCAGACAAATTATCTAATATCTAGCCCAGTGCTTTAGCACAGTGCTTGGCTTTTAACAAGAGCCTTATTCTTACTAAGAGATGAGAATCTACCCCATTTTTAAAGGGCTCCAGGTAAGGCAAAGTTTTGAACCCTGTGCTTTGGAACCCATTCCCGCTCATTTTATAAAAACTATCGCCCCTTCCCTCCTCAGCTCCTTAACTTCCCTCTTTATTCACTCACTCGCCAAAGGATTCTTCCCCCTGCGTTCAAACATGCCCATGTCTCCCCCATCCTAAAAAAAAAAAACCCACTCTCTCTGCCCCATTGCCCCTTCCAGTTATCACCTTATCTCCCTCCTACCCTTCCTTTCCAAATTCCTAGAACGAGTCATCTACACTGCTGCCTCAAATGCCTCAACTCCATCTCTCTTCTGGGCCCCCTCCAATCTGGCTTCCACCTCTCCACTCCACCACAACTGCCCTCTCAAAGGTCACCCATGACCACCTTCTTGCCAAATCCAATGGCTCGCACTCTATCCTAATCCTCCTTGACCTCTCATCTGCCTTTGACACTGTCATCCATCCCCTTCTCCTCAACACTTTATCTCACCTTGGCTTCATGAACTCCATCCTCTCCTGGTTCCCCTTTTATCTCTCTGGCCATTGATTCTTGGTCTCCTTCGCGGGTTCCTCCACCCCCTCCCATCCCCCAACTGTAGGGATTCCTCAAGGGTCTGTTCTTGGTCCTCTTCTGTTCTTCATCTATACTCACTCCCTTGGTGAACTCATTTGCTTCCACGGCATCAACTATCATTTCTACGCAGATGACACCCAAATCTACATCTCCTCCCCTCTTTTCTCTCCCTCCCTCCAAGCTTGTATCTCCTCCTGACTTCAGGACATCTCCACCTGGATGTTCGCACGCCACCTAAAACAAATTATGTCCAAGACTGAGCTCCTTTTCTTCCCTCGCAAACCCAGTCATCTTCCTGACTTTCCCGTCACTGTGGATGGCACTATCATCTTTCCCGCCTCACAAGCCCGCAACCTTGGAGTCATCCTAAACTCTGCTCTCTCATTCACCCCACACCTCCAATCCTTCACCAAAGCCTGCCAGTCTCACCCTCACAACATCGCCAAGATGGGCCCTTTCATCTCCATCCAAACTACTACCTTACTGGTCCAATCTCTCATAATATCCCAACTGGATAGTTGCATCAGCCTCCTTTCTGATCTCCCATCCTCCTTTCTCTCCCTGTTTCAGTCTTGTCTTTACTCTGCTGCACGGATTATCTTTCTACAGAAAAGCACTGGGCATGTCATTCCCCTCCTCAAAAACTTCCAGTGGTTGCCTATCAACCTTCGCCTAAAGCAAAAACTCCTCACTCTTGGCTTCAAAGCTCTCCTTCACCTTGCCCCCTCCTAACTCACCTCCCTTCTCTCCTTCTACAGCCCATATCATACACTCCTCTCCTCTGCCGCTAACCTCCTCACTGTGCCTTGCTCTCGCCTATTCTGCCATCCTACCACTGACCTGGAATGCCCTCTCTCCTCATATCCGCCAAACTAACTCTCTTCCCCTCTTCAAAGCCCTAATGAGAGCTCACCTCCTCCAGGAGGCCTCCTCAGACTGAGCCTCCCTTTCCCTCTGAGCCTCCTCCCCTCCACATTACCCCTACTCTCTCCCTCTGCTCTACCCCCTTCCCCTCCCCACAACACTTGTGTATATTTGTATATATTATTTATTACTCATTTTATTAATGATGTGAATATAGCTATGATTCTATTTATCTATTTTGATGGTATTGATTCCTGTCTCCTAGTTTTGTTTTGTTGTCTGTCTCCCCTTTTTAGACTGTGAGCCCATTGTTGGGCAGGGATTGTCTCTATTTGTTGCTGAATTGTACATTCCAAGTACTTAGTACAGTGCTCTGCACTCATTAAGCATTCAGTAAATACGATTGAATGAATGAATGAATGAACCTTCCAATGTTCGATATTTTGCACTCTCAGGAAATGATTTCTAAAGTTTAACCTAAATCCCTCATGCTGCAATTCAAACCTTAGCCTTGGTAGAGAGAGAGATCAGCTCATCAGTATCCTCCATCTGATATTCTTTCATATAGTTATGAGCAGGGAACTAGTAGCTCCTCTGTCTTCCTTACAAACCATAAACTGGTGTGAGGTTTGAGGGAAGAGGGAATCTCTACAGGAAGGGTGAATCAGAAATCACTGAGATCATGATAAGCAGCATGGCACAGTGGATAGAGCACGGGCCTGCAAGTCAGAAGGTCATGAATTCTCATTCCACCTCCACCACTTCTCTTCTGTGTGACCTTGAGCAAGTCACTTAACTTCTCTAGACCTAGGTTCCCTCATCTGTAAAGTGGGGATTGAGACTGAGAGTCCTATGTGGGACAAGGACTGTGCCCAACCTGTGCTTGGTAAGTGCTTAACAAGTACAATAATTATTAATAATAATAATAATGCTGGTATTTGTTAAGCACTTACTATGTGCAGAACACTGTTCTAAGCGCTGAGGTAGATACAGGGTAATCAAGTTGTCCCACGTGAGGCTCACAGTTAATCCCCATTTTACAGATGAGGGAATTTAGGCCCAGAGAAGTTAAGTGACTTGCCCACAGTCACACAGCTGACAAGTGGCGGAGCCGGGATTATTATTATTATTATGATAGATCTTGGGAAGCAAAAGTCTGTAGGAACAGTATCTTAGGATCGTATTCTCCCAAGCGCTTAATACAGTGTTCTGCAGAGTAAATGTTCAATAGATATCACTGATTGATTCATTGGAAGTAAGAGAAGCAGCATGGCCTAGAGCACGGGCCTCAGAGTCTGAAGGACCTGGGCTCTAATCCCTTCTCTGCCACTTGTCTGTTGTGTGACCATGGGCGAGTCACTTAGTTTCTCTCTGCCTCAGTTCTCTCATCAGTAAGATGGAAATTAAGACTGTGACCCCCGTGTGGGACAGGGATTGTGTCCAACCTAATTAGCTTCTATCTACCCCAGATCTTAGTTCAATGCCTGGCCCATAGCAAGAGCTTGACAAATATTAAAAATAATAAAATAAACATTAGGAAGCAGGGTTAGGAAACTCTTTTGCAGTTCCTCGTACCTCTAATCTTTCTTTGAACCCTAGCATTCACCTCAAGATCTACATTCTGTTTCTGGCAGCTAATGTGGCTATGAAGCATGGAGGGTAGAAACAGAAGTACAGTCATTGAATTTATTCTGCTGGGCTTTCAGACCAGGAAGGAGATGGAGATCTTTCTATTTGTTGCATTCCTGCTGATGTATGGGACTTCTCTGATTGGCAATTCCCTAATCACGATCTTGGTGTGGACAGACCCTCGCCTGTATTCTCCCATGTACTTCTTCGTGGCCAATCTGTCCTTTCTGGAGATCACCATCACTTCCACAGTCATCCCCAAGATGCTGTCCAACACCTTCTCACCGACCAAAGC